>NC_091462.1:67082254-67382254 GCF_027789765.1 Dendropsophus ebraccatus | reverse complement strand
CAAGCGGGTGAGTGGCAGTGTACTTGCGCTTCCGTGCAAAGGTCTGCTGCAGGGACAGTTGAACGCTGCACTTGGACACCTTGCTGGAGGGTGTGGAGCATAGTCGAGGTGAAGGGGTGCGTGTAGGGTGGGAGACGCTCGTGCCTGGGGCCTGGGAGGCCCTCGTGCCTGGGGCCTGGGCGGGGGGACTGACAGAGCCAGCATGTATATGCAAAAGAGGAGCCCGTGGAGCCTCATTGAAGAGTCTCAAAACACAGGACTAGCCAGATATCCCTCTGGGAAGGACCCAGCCAAGGGGCAGCTCCTGTTATGGCTCTACTAGGCATTGCTCCCACCTAGCCAGAATCCTGCTCCACACTGATGAGGGGCAACACTCCGAAACAGCTGTATGTGGATGGTAACCTAGCCTTGGTTTATCCCTTGTCATTACATTGACTTATAGGGCCACTTAATATGGTGGTTTTGGTGGTTTCCTAACAGGAGCTGCCCCTTGGCTGGGTCCTTCCCGGAGGGATATCTGGCTAGTCTTGTGTTTTGAGACTCTTCAATGAGGCTCCACGGGCTCCTCTTTTGCATATTCATGTTTCCCAGGGGGCAATGCACCTAGAACTTCACTGCATTGAGCGCTTTCATTAGCAGCCGGCAGTGTTGTCGTTTGGCTGGTCTCCCTGAGTTCAGCAATCTGTTTCTCTTAGAGCCAGCATGTGACACAGGGGAAGGAGCAGGGGTGCGGCTTGCAGTCACTGAACGGCCTTGGTTCCACTGAGTGGGGTGTTTAGCACCCATATGCCTGCGCATGCTGGTAGTGGTGGCTCCCCTGATGATCCTGGCGTGGCACACGTTGCACACTACAGTCCGTCGGTCATCCGCAGTTTCTTTAAAAAACCTCCAGACTTCGGAACATCTAGCCCTGGTCACAGGAGTTTGACTCCGTGAAACAGTTGCTGATCTACTTGCTCTGCCCCTGCCTCTCCCTCTGCCCACCCCTCTTCCTCTTCCAACCGGTCCTGCGGGTTAACTTGCCTCCTCAGAAGCACGGTCTTCACTAGGCTTATCCACCCAGCTCGGGTCAGTCACCTCGTCCTCATCCACCAGCTCCTCACTCTCCTCCTCACTTTGATTTACATCCATGACAACAACCTCACTGTCTGACAACCGGGTCTCATCGTCATCATCAGACACCTCTTCCAACCCTGCTTGCAAGTCCCCACTCTCATCACCCACGGACTGCATAAGCTGCATAGTTTGGGCATGCTCCAGTTGCTCTGACTCAGGGAAGGGTCCAGAAAAGAGTTCCTGGGAGCATGGTGGTGGATTTGAATCCCTTCTTTCCCTGGAGGGGCCAGGCTGTGGGGAAGGAGGCTGAGCTAATGGAGCAAGGGTTCCACTCCCTTGGGTAGCGTGGGGGGACTGCGTCGAAGACTGTGTGATGGATAAGTTTCTGGACACATTATGCACTATCCACGTGATCACCTGTTCACACTGCTGTGGTGTTAGGAATGTGAGTTTGCGCTCCTCAGTCCATGTCGGGCGGCCAAGGAAGCGCTGAGTTTATGTCTGCTGTTGCACTGGTTTTGTGTCTGAATTGTGTTTCACTTCTCAGCCACACCTGCCTGGCCTGTCAGACTTCTGGCAGTGTAGGGGTTACTGCACTGCTAGGTCTGTTCAGCTGAGCTTGATGCTGGGATCTGGGCTGCTCCAATCAGCTGCTGGACCTGGTCTTTTTTCCTGGATAAAAAGCAGTCAGATCCTCTGTTCCCTGCTGGTTATTAGTTGTTACTAGTCCCAGCTCCCCTGCTCCTTTCCCAGCGTTCCCTGTCCTAATCCCCTTGCTATTGCTCTGCCCGTGTTCTGACCTCTTGCTTGACATTTGACTATCCGCTCTCCTTCTGATTTTGTACTGCGTTGTCTGTTTGGTTTTGACCCTTCTAGTTGACTATCCTCCATTGTGTTTTGTTTGTCTGTCTACGTTTTGTGTATCCACCTACGCAGTGTAGGGACCGACTCCGTGGTTGTCCGCGACCGTTTAGGGTCGACTGAGGCAAGTAGGCAGGTGACAGTGGGTGGGTTCAGATCTAGGGCCCACTGTCTTTTGTCTTGTCTATGCCTGCCAGTCCTGACATGTGGTTTCAATAACGATCTACCTTGAGACCCCGTAAGTTGGTCAAAGAAGCTAGGGAGTGGACGTCTGCGGTGTGCCACTGCTACCTCCTCAACAGGTGCTGCTGTGTGTCAGGGCTGCAGCGGCGTCGCACCCCCTCTCTGTCTTGTGCAGCCGCCGGTGTCCCTCTGCAGGGACCCGGCGCTACTGCTAGTTCGGCCCCCGGGGGCGTCTCACCTCGCCCTGCAAGGAGTCTCCGTCTGTTTCGGCCGGCGTGCGCGTCCCCGGCTCCTAGGGCGCGCGCGCGTGCGTCGGCTGTCACAGGTTTCAAGGGCCAGTACGCTCCTAATTGGTGTACGCACACAATCTCTCCCTATAAATCCCAGCTTGCCCTGTCCCTCGTGTTGGAGCCTCTATATGCTTCCCTTAGTGTTTTGGCCCAGCTCCCTGTTGTTCCTGTCCGTTGCCTGTGTCCGTTGTTCCTGTCCGCTGCCATCTGCACAGTCACCTGCCTACTGCTCCTGCTACACTTTGCCCGCCATCACTAGCAAACCAAGCCAGGGGTAGCGACCTGGGGGTCGCCTGCCGCAGCAGGCCCATCCCGCCTAGCGGCCCCTTAGACTCCGCTCCCTGGTGCGGTTTATGCCATCGCTGGTGACGGTACAGAGGATCCACGACTCCCATCGTTACACTGTGTCACCCTGCCCTGAAACACGGCCTGCAGCAACCACATCACTTGGAACCCCACGCCCACGCCCTCGACCCTTACTCCTGGGGTTCACCATTTTATGGACACTGCACAGTATGGAACTGAGATAGGCCTTGCATATGAAATACAGATATCTAGAAAAATTGTTGTAGTAACCAATGGTTTGGTGTGGCTGTACGGTGCAATCTGGTATGGGCACCAACTGTACACACTTTCTGTCACCCCCAATACAATGAGCAGTGAAGTTCTATGCAGGATGCACTACAAATTCCAGCAATACAGTGTAGTACACACTAGTTTAGGGGGTGCTATCTGGTATGGGCACCAACTGTACACACTTTCTGTCACCTCAATACAATGAGCAGTGAAGTTCTATGTAGGATGCACTACAAATCCCAGCAATACAGTGTAGTACACCAGGACCACCAGCCCCAAAATCAAAAAGGAGTACACTGAGCACTTCTTAGGGGTGTGTATGCAACACCTAATGTCCCCTTTCTGCCAGCAGCCGGTCACCACAGTGTGCTGGTTAAATCGCAGTAGCAGCACTGCAACTCCCAGCCAGCAGTCTCTAGTAAAGTATTAACTAAAGCTTTTAAGCCCTGAAAGGGTTGTTTGTTTATATTGCTAGTATATACCCTGCCTACTGGAATGCTAAATTCTACACTGACACTTTCCCTGACCAGCAGCAGCTCTGTCCCTGATCTCTCACAGTATGCGTCTGAAACGAGCACTGCCGGAGCCGAGTTTTATATGGCAGGGTCGTCTGATCTGGCCAACCAATCGCTGCTATCGACATGTATGGGTCCCACGTCATTGCAGGATGTACCAAAGAGTCTCCTGCATGTTTATTGGCTGAGAAATTGCGCCCAAACTTACAGGAAACGGATGATGAGATTTCCTCGAGTATCGCAAGATGCTTGTCCGAGTAACGAGTACCATCGAGTACCCTAATACTCGGTCGAGTACCAAGCTTGGACGAGCACGTTCGCTCATCACTAATCTCAACGCGATCATTAAATCCCAGTGGACCAAATGCATTAGTCCATAATATCCGCCGCAATTTATGTTGCAGCAATAACCGCTGCCGACCACCTCCACTTTTTGGATATCTTACAACTTCTAGTCCTGCAAAATGCAACAAACTTTCATCACTCTCATGTTTTTTCCGCATATGCTCAATTAGCCTAGGCGCACCAATTCCTGTGCGGATGGATCTACAATGCTCTCTGAAAAGAACATGCATTGGTCTACATTCCAATGTAGAAAAATCTGCAGAGGCAGGTTATCGTGTAGACCACATATTTTGTTTTGCATGTAATAAATTGTAGGATCCATTATTCATCACCTCCCAATATTATAAATTTTACACACAAATTGTTGTTAAATTGTCTACACTGATCACATTTATGTTTACCCCTCGGCAATGTGCTATTGAGCCAACTTGTGGGTCGCATTGATACCATTGTATTAGATAGGGTGTCACCTACCGTTCTAGTTCTCCGGTTCGACAACATTGGTTTTTCCTGCGTGAACTCTTTCAATTCTGGATCAACTTATTATGTGCCAATGTCACAAGATGCTTTTATTCTGTTATTCATAACTGAATGCTTAAATGAAAAAATAAATATTTTTTTCACTGGATCTATTGCAACTATTATGTATCCGAACTGAATCAGCTTTTTGTCTCATCACATTTAACAACGCAAACGGGTAACCCCTCTGAGTCTTGATGTGAGTTGTTGTGCTTTAGTCGCATATGTGGACTGCTGGGTATTAATGCATTTTAAACACATGTATTGTAAATATGGTAATGTTCTCTTGATGTGATGATCAAAATGTAGCAAGGAGTTTGTGGCTGTGGACTTTCTATAGCCCTGTGTCACCAAACGTCCGTCCTGTACGATCCTCTACCCAGATTACACGTGAAAAACATCCCCATAGTATTAGCATCATTCAGATGTTGGCCAACTCGTATTGAAGCCTCTTTATCAGTTGTGGTTTGAGGATGTTTTGTTGTTGATATTTGTTCAGTAGAGATATAAGCTTTTTTTTGTATTTTTGTGGTGGGATCTTATTACCACCTTTATCTGCCCTTCGTATAATTAAATCACTCCTAGAGTTAAAGAATTCCACCCATCCCCCTGAAAAATAAAAAGTATTCACTCATTGAGGTATCAGTAGTGGCTTCCATTCTGCCCAGTTTATACCTGCTCTGGCTGCTGTCTGTGCCCCCTACACCCTGATATCTTCTAGCTGATTCTTGCTTCTGCATCCTGCCTGAATTCTTGTCAGTGCCTACAACTCCCAGCATGCCTCACTGCACTGTCTGTCTCCCTCCCACCTCAGTCACCGCCCACTCCGCCCTCTCTCCCTAGCTGGGATTACTTCCCTGCCTCCCTGGATCTATGGCCCTCCCCCATCTTGTGTGCAGCCTGCACTGTAATTGACCCTTTCTGACTGCTGAGCTAACCTGCTAAGGAGGAAAGCCTCAACACAATCTACCATGTAAAAAATGATGGGTGCCGTAGCGATGCAAACTGGAGAGCGATTACTTGTAGATTTGCAAGCTATGACCCTCCAGAATGCATAACTACAACCACAATCATATATAAAAAAAAGCATTATATATATATATATATATATATATATATATATATATATATATATATATATATATAGTTGGTCAGGGGTCAGGCCATGTAATACGGTCATTATTCTGTATATGATAGAGTGTGCTATGTACTGTATGAATCTACAGTATATGAGATGTCTGTTCTGTATGTGATTAGTGAGCTATGTATTGTATAGTATACAGTATATAGCACACTAATCAAATACAGAACAGACATGGGTCACTTTAAGACCCATTTTGCTCTTAAAGGGACCCATTTCGCTTTTAAAGGGACCCAGGTCACTCTTAAAGGGACCCAGTTCGCTCTTAATGGGACCCAGATCACTCTCATAGAGACCCAAGTGGCTCTTAAAGTGATCCAGATCGCTCTTAAAGGGACCAATTTCATTCTTAAAAGGACCCATTTCACACTTAAAGGGACCCAGGTCGCACTGAAAGGGACCCAGGTCGCTCTTAAAGGGACCCAGGTCGCTCTTAAAGGGACCCAGGTCGCTCTTAAAAGGACCCATTTTGCTCTTAAAGGGACATATTTCACTCTTAAAGGGACCCAGGTCGCTCTTAACCCCTTAGTGACCGCCATGCTGCCTTTTCACGGCGGCCACTAATGGGCTTTATTCCGATGCGTACGCCTTTTAACAGCGGGCGCATCGGAATAAATTACCGCCCGGCGGCGGCTGCAGGACGGGGGATCAGCGGTCAGTGTGACCGCTGACACCCTCCTGTAACTGTCCGGAGCGGAGGATTCTCAGCATGACAGCGGCATATAACGGGTTCCGGTGTGTAGCGGATGGCGCCGCAGGTCCACTTACATGATCGGAGGTCCCGCGGCGCCGTCCGGTCCCTCCGACGTCTCCATGGTAACTCCGGGGGCCTAATGAAGGCCCCCGGGCTTACCATGAATAAGCCATCCTGCTGACAGGGGTGGCTGTGCTACTGCCTGTCAACAGGATGGTCACATGATACAATACACTGTACTGCAGAAGCAGTACAGTGTATTGTATACTGTAATCTAAGTCTTACACTAGTGTACAGTAATTGTAAAAAAGTAAAAAAAAGTGCACCAAACACAATCAAAAGATAAGAACGCTATGGATCTTGCAATGTGGCGACAGTTTTTGTGGGTTTTTGCTAGGAAGATAGTTTCTATTGCGCCAAAGTGGCAATAGTTAAGAAAACCTACACAAATGTGGTATCGCCGTAACCATAGTGACCCAGAGAATACATGTATTATGTTATTAGTGACCGCCGATATGAATTTTTATGGCGATCACTAATGGGCTCTATTCTGCTGCCATCAGCTCTTTATGGCGATGGTGCAGAATAGTGCAGCAGCGCCGGTAATGCCCGCAGCCCCCTCTGAAGTTGGGGCAGAGTGTGGGCTCAGTCCCGGCCAGTCCCCTCATCGGTGATCACTGTTATTACCAGTATAACGATGGCCACCGATAACGGGCATTGCATGCTTACATGTCCTCTCACCGTTAATCCACAGTGAGAGGAGATGAATGTCCCCCCCCCTCCCCCCGGAATAACCTTAGTGTTCACAGTGATTAATTCCTTAGGGTACAAACACACTTGCCGTATCGGCAGCGAGTTTCTCGCTGCGTATTTGCAGCGAGACTCGCTGAGGATGGGGATGTATATCCCTGCTGTGAGTTTGTCCAAAGGCCGACCCGTTAACCCCCCGGCCGCCGGAGACTATACATCACCTGGTCCCGACTATACATTACCTGGTCCTTCGCTGATTCCAGACACGTCCCGCTCAGCCAATCAGTGCGCTGCCCCACCGCAGCACTGATTGGCTGAACGGGCAGTGAAGACGTCGGGAGCCCCGTAGCCGGGATCAGGTGACGTATAGTCTCCGGCGGCCGGGGAGTTGACGGGGCAAGCTGCGGAAAAACTCGCAGCATGGATGTACATCCCTGCTGCGAGTTTGTCTGCCATTGAGTACACATGGCTGGGATCCTCAGCGAGTCTTACTGCGAATACGCAGCCAGAAACTCGCTGCGGATACGACAAGTGTGTTTGTACCCTTAAAAAAAGATCAAACTCTCATTCTCTCCACCACCAGAGGTGGCGGAGATCATGGGGCAATGATCAGGGACTAGCCGATGTGGTCCTGGCACAAGTGATCAGCGGTATATACTATATACCATATTTGTTCCAAATGCTTCCGGCACTTTTTGTCTCGTCAAAATCATTGGTGTGATAAAAAGTCAAGTGCCCCGGATTACCTGTAACCACCTCCCATTACCTATAACCACCCTGCATTACCTGTAACCACCTCGCATTACCTGTAACCACCCCAGATTACCTGTAACCACCCCGCATTAGCTGTTACCACTCCGCATTACCTGTAACCACTCCGCATTACCTATAACCACCCCAGATTACTTGTAACCACACCAGATTATTCATAACCACTCCAGTTTACCTGTAACTGCTCAGATTACCCGTAACCACCCCAGATAGCCAGTAAACACCCCCAAATTGCCTGTAACCACCCCAGATTGCCACAGGCTACCCATAACCACTACAGATTGCCACAGATTGCCTGTAACCACCCCAGATTGCCCGTAAACACCCCAGTTTGCCCATACCCACCCCAGAATGCCTGTCACTCCTCCCCCAGATTGCCCATCACCACCCCAGTTTGCCTGTGACCCCCCCCCCCCCCAGATTGCCAGTCACCACCCCAGATAGCCGGTAAACACCCCCAGATTGTTCGTTACCACCCCATATAGCCAGTAAACACCCCTAGATAGTCGGTAAAGACTCCCAGATTGTCCGTTACCACCCTAGATAGCCAGTAAACACCCCCAGATAGCCAGTAAACACCCCTAGGTAGCCATTAAACACCCCCAGATTGCCCGTAACCAACCCAGATAGCCAGTAAACACCCCCAGATTGCCCATAAACACCCCAGATTGCCACAGACTGCTCGTACCACCCCAGATTGCCCATAAACACCCCAGATAGCAGGTAAACACTCCCAGGTTGCCCGTCACTACCCCAGATTACCTGTAATCTCATTAAAAAAAAATTTTTTTAGCACTTGCGCTATTCTAATAACCGATACTAGCTGCGGTTTTGCACCAGCAAAATGACGCTCCTTCCCTTCTGAGCCATACTGCGTGCCCATACAGTGGTTTATGCCCACATATGGGGTACCGTTGTACTCAGGAGAACATGCTTTACAAATTTTGCCGTGCGTTTTCTCTCTTGTTTCTTGTGAAATTGAGAAATTTCAAACTAAATAAACATATTATTGAAAAAAATCATTTTTTTCATTTTTACTTTCTAATTTTGAATCCTTTCCTCTAATAACTGTAATGCTCACTGCAGCCCAAGATGACTTCTTTGAGGGGTGCCCTTTCCAAAATCGGGTGACTTTTGGGGGGTTTCTCTTCTGCGGACACTACAGGGGCTCTGCAAACGCTCGGAAACTTCTTCAGAAAAATCTGCACTGCAAATGCTAATTGTCGCTCCTTCAGTTCTGAGCCCCGCTGGGTGCCCATACAGTGGTTTATTCCCACATATGGGGTACCGTTGTACTAAGGAGAACCTGCGTTACATATATTGGGGTGACATTTCTCTCCTGTTCCTTGTGAAATTGAGAAATTTCAAACTAAAGGAACATATTATTGGAAAAATTCGAGTTTTTCATTTTTACTGTCTACTTTTGAATACTTTCCTCTAATACCTGGGGGTCAAAATGCTCACCACACCCCATAATGAATTCTCTGAGGGGTGTACTTTCCAAAATGGAGTGACTTATTGGGAGATTTTACTCTGCTGGCACTACAGGGGCTCTGCAAACGCACCTGGCGCTCAGAAACTTCTTCAGCAAAATCTGCATTGAAAAAGCTAATTGGCGCTCCTTTCCTTCTGAGCCCTCCTGTGTGCCCATACAGTGGTTTACACCCACATATGGGGTACCATTGTACTCAGGAGAACCTGCGTTACAGATTTTGGGGTACTTTTTTTCTCTTCTTCCTCGTGAAATTGGGAAATTTCGAACTAAACGAACATATTATTGGAAGAATTCGAGTTTTTCATTTTTACTGTCTTCTTTTGAATACTTTCCTGTAATACCTGTGGGGTCAAAATGGTCACCACACACCAAGATGAATTTATGAGGGGTGCACTTTCCAAAATGGGGTGACTTATGGGGGGGTTTCTCTCTGCTGACACTACAGGGGCACTGCAAAACGCATTTGGCGCTCAGAATTTTCTTCAGCAAAATCTACATTGGAAAAGCTAATTGGCGCTCCCTTCCTTCTGAGCCCGGCTGTGTGCCCATACAGTGGTTTACGCCCACATATGGGGTACCGTTGTACTCAAGAGAACCTGCGTTACAAATTTTGTGGTGCTTTTTCCCTCATGTCCCTTTTGAAAATGGGAAACTTTAATCTAAACGTATATATTATTGGAAAATTTTAATTTTCCATTTTTTTACTGCCTAATTGTGAATACTTTCCTCCAGCCCCTGTAGGGTTAAAATGCTCAATATACCCCTAGATTAATTCTTTAAGGTGTGTAGTTTCCAAAATGGGGTCACTTATGGGGGTTTTCAGGATATCAGACTTCTAAATCCATTTAAAAAAAGAACTGGTCCCTAAAAAAATCGGAAATGTGATAATAAGCCCCATAACACCCTAAAAATTTAAAATATGTTTACCAAATTATGCCAGAATAAAGAAGACATATTGGTAATGTGATTTAGTAACTAATTTATGTGCTACAACGTTCTTTTTTTAGAAGCAGAGAATTTCAAAGTTCATAAAATGCAATTTTTTTTAATTTTTCATATTTTGATGTTTTTCACAAAAAACACACAAAGTAGTGACCAAATTTTGCCACTAACATAAAGTGCCATATGTGACGAAAAAACAATCTCAGAATCGCTAGCATACGTTAAAGCATCACTGAGCTATAAGCGCATAAAGTGAGACAGGTCAGATTTTGAAAAATTAGCCTGGTCATTAAAGGACAAGTGCCATGAAAAACTTTTTCCCAGTAATTGAAGCACATTACAAAGTTATATAACTCTGTAATGTGCTTCAATCACCTATCTGCCCCCCCTTCCCTGTCTTTTCCCCCCTCCACCCCCCACCAGGAAGTGTAAGAACTCACACAGACCTGATTAATGTCGTCACCGTCACCAGGCAGCTCCTTCTTGTGAGGATAAGTCATCAGCAGGAGGGCTGCTCTAGGTCCTGTTACACCAGCCTCCCCCTCCTTGTCAGGTGACTCTTCTTGCTCAGCTTATCTTCTCTAGTGTCATGACTCCTTCACTGAGTCCACGGCAGCAGGAGAGGGTATGAGGGGAGGGGGGAGCTGCCTATGTGCCGGAGTCAGTCAGAGGGAAGATAAGCAAGTGAGATGTGACAAGTGATGGCTTGCAGTTGTTCAGCCAATGGGAGCTGAGCAAGCCTGTCACCTGACAAGGCAGGGGAGGGGGGAGGCTAGTGTAACAGGAGAAGGAGCTAAGAGAAGAGCTTGGTGACGGTGACGACAGTAATCAGGTATGTGTGAGTCAGGACACTTCCTGGTGGGGGGTGGAGGGGGGAAAAGACAGGGAAGGGAGGCAGATAGGTGATTAACCGTTTGAGGACCAGGCCCAAAATGACCCAGTGGACCGCGCAAATTTTGATCTTAGTGCTTTCGTTTTTCCCTCCTCCCCTTCTAAGAGCTCTAGCACTCTCAGTTTTCTATCTACAAGCCATGTAAGTGCTTGTTTTTTACAGGAATAGTTGTACTTTGTAATGGCGTCATTCATTTTACCATAACATGTATGATGGAATTCCAAATATATTATTTATGAAGATATAAATAGGTGAAATCGTAAATAAGAATGCAATATGGTAACGTTTGGGGGGTTCCTGTGTCTACGTAATGCACTATATGGTAACAGCGACATGACACTATTATTCTATAGGTCAGTCCGAAGACAACCATATGCAGGTTACACAGATTCTCAAATGTTACATATATTTTTTTTTTATGAAATCCTTTTTTTTGGCAATTAAATATTAATAAAATGGGCCTATTGTGACGCTTATAACGGTTTTATTTTTTCACCTACGGGGCTGTATGGGGTGTAATTTTTTCCGCCATTATCTCTAGTTTTTATTAATACCATATTTGTGAAGATCGGACGTTTTGATCACTTTTTATTGATTTTTTTTAATATATAATGTAACATAAAATCGGTAATCTGCGCACTTTTTTCCCTCTTTCGTGTACGCCGTTTACCGGTCGCAATGACGCTTGTCATATTTTAATAGATCGGACAATTACGCACGCTACGGTATATTATATGTTTATCTATTCATTTTTATATGTTTTATTTATATAATGGGAAAGGGGGGTGATTTAGACTTTTATTGGGGGAGGGGTTTTGGGGTAGTGTGTTAGTGTTTTGAACTTTTTTTTTTTTACACTTTTGAAGTCCCTTTGGGGGACATCTACATACAGTACTTTGATTTCTACACTGATGAATGCTATGCCGTAGGCATAGCATTGATCAGTGTTATCGGCGATCTGCTCATTGAGCCTGCCTGTGCAGGCTCAGTGTAGCAGATCGCCGATCGGACCGCACGGAGGCAGGCAAGAGACCTCCTGCAGTCTGTTTCAACGATCGGGACCCCCGCAGTCACACTGCGGGGGTCCCGATCGGTAAGTGACAGGGGACTCCCCCTGTCACTTACACTTAAACGCCGCGGTTGCGCTGCGGCGTTTAAGGGGTTAATGACACGCGGCAGCGCGATCGCTGCAGCGTGTCATTACCGGTGAGGTCCCGGCTGCTGATTGCAGCCGGCCCCCACCTGCTATAAAGCGCGTTCCGCTCCGGAGCGCGCTTCATAGCGGGAAAAACACCCAGGACGTAAGGTTACGTCATGGGTCGTCTGGGGACAGACTTCCATGACGTAACCCTACGTCCAGGCTCATCTAGGGGTTAAAGCACATTACAGAGTTATATAACTTTGTAATGTGCTTCAATTACTGGGAAAAAGTTTTTCATGGCACTTGTCCTTTAAGGCCCAAACTAGCTGCAGCACGAAGGGGTTAAAGGGACCCAGGTCTCTCTTAAAGAGACACATTTTGCTCTTAAAGGGACAGTTTTTGCTCTTAAAGGGGCCCAGGTCACTCTTAAAGGGACCCAGGTTTCTCTTAAAGGGACCCATTTCGCTCTTAAAGGGACCCAGGTCACACTTAAAAGGAACCATTTCTCTCTTAAATGGACCCAGTTCGCTCTTAAAGGGACCCAAGTTGCTCTTAAAGAGACCCAGATCGCTTTTAAAGGGACATATTTCGCTCTTAAAGTGACCCAGATCGCTCTTAAAGGGACCAAGGTTGCTCTTAAAGGGACCAATTTTACTCTTAAAGGGACCAATTTCACTCTTAAAGGGACCTATTTCGCTGTTAAGGGCACACAGGTCGCACTTAAAAGGAACCATTTTGCTCTTAAAGGGACCCAGTTCCCTCTTAAAAGGACCCAGGTCGCTCTTAAAGGGACATATTTCGCTCTTAAAGGGATCCAGGTCGCTCTTAAAGGGACCCAGATTGCTCTTAAAGGGACCCAGGTTGCTCTTAATGGGACCCATTTCGCTCTTAAAGGGACCCATTTCACTCTTAAAGGAACCCAGATCGTTCTGGGTCGCTCTTAAAAGGACCCAGGTCGCTCTTAAAGGGACCCATTTCGCTCTTAAAGGAACCCAGATCGCTCTTAAAGGGACCCAGGTCACTCTTAAAGGGACCCAGGTTGCTCCTAAAGGGACCCATTTCACTCTTAAAGGGACCCAGATTGTTCTGGGTCGCTCTTAAAAGGACCCAGGTCGCTCTTAAAGGGACCCAGGTCGCTCTTAAAGGGACCCAGGTCGCTCTTAGAGAGACCCATTTTGCTCTTAAAGGGACCCAGGTCGCTCTTAAAAGGACCCAGGTCGCTCTTAAAGGGACCCAGGTCGCTCTTAACCCTTAGACGACCATGGACGTAGGGTTACGTCATGGAAGTCTGTCCCCAGACGACCCATGACGTAACCTTACGTCCTGGGTGTTTTTCCCGCTATGAAGCGCGCTCCGGAGCGGAGCGCGCTTCATAGCAGGTGGGGGCCGGCTGCAATCAGCAGCCGGGACCTCACCGGTAATGACACGCTGCAGCGATCGCGCTGCCGCGTGTCATTAACCCCTTAAACGCCGCGATCGCGGCGCGACCGCGGCGTTTAAGTGTAAGTGACAGGGGGAGTCCCCTGTCACTTACCGATCGGGACCCCCGCAGTGTGACTGCGGGGGTCCCGATCGTTGAAACGGACTGCCGGAGGTCTCTCACCTGCCTCCGTGCGGTCCGATCGGCGATCTGCTACACTGAGCCTGCACAGGCAGGCTCAATGAGCAGAGCGCCGATAACACTGATCAATGCTATGCCTATGGCATAGCATTCATCAGTGTAGAAATCAAAGTAATGTATGTAGAAGTCCCCCAAAGGGACTTCAAAAGTGTAAAAAAAAAAAAGTTCAAAACACTATTATACTACCCCAAAGCCCCTCCCTCAATAAAAGTCTAAATCACCCCCCTTTCCCATTATATAAATAAAACATATAAAAATGAATAAATAAACATATAATATACCGTAGCGTAGCGTATCTATTAAAATATAACAAGCGTCATTGCGACCGGTAAACGGCGTACACGAAAAGAGGGGAAAAAGTATATATTATTATATATACTTTTAATATATATTATAATAATATATATTATTATATATATTATTATATTATATATTAAAAAAAATCTATAAAAAGTGATCAAAACGTCCGATCTTCACAAATATGGTATTAATAAAAATTAGAGATCATGGCGGAAAAAATGACACCCCATACAGCCCCGTAGGTGAAAAAATAAAACCGTTATAAGCGTCACAATAGGCCCATTTTATTAATATTTAATTGCCAAAAAAAAGGATTTCATTAAAAAATACATATATAACATTAGAGAATCTGTGTAACCTGCATATGGTTGTGTTCGGACTGACCTATAGAATAATAGTGTCATGTCGCTGTTACCATATAGTGCATTACGTAGACACAGGAACCCCCCAAACGTTACCATATTGCATTCTTATTTACGATTTCACCTATTTATATCTTCATAAATAATATATTTGGAATTCCATCATACATGTTATGGTAAAATGAATGACGCCATTACACAGTACAACTATTCCTGAAAAAAACAAGCACTTACATGGCCTGTAGATAGAAAACTGAGAGTGCTAGAGCTCTTAGTGCTTTCGTTTTCCCCTCCTCCCCTTCTAAGATCAAAATTTGCGCGGTCCACTGGGTCATTTTGGGCCTGGTCCTCAAAGGGTTAAAGGGACCCAGGTCACTCTTAAAGGGACCCATTTCACTCTTAAATGGACCCAGTTCGCTCTTAAAGGGACCCAGATAGCTTTTAAAGGGACCCAGGTCGCTCTTAAAGGGACCCATTTCACTTTTAAAGGGACCCAGATCGCTCTAGGTCGCTCGTAAAGGGACCCAGGTCGCTCTTAAAGGGACCAAATTCACTCTTAAAGGGACTAATTTCACTCTTAAAGGGACCCATTTCGCTCTTAATGGGACCCATTTTGCTCTTAAAGGGACGTATTTTGCTCCTAAAGGGACCCAGGTCGCTCTTAAAGGGACCCAGGTCGCTCTTAAAGGGACCCAGGTCGCTCTTAAAGGGACCAATTTCACTTCTTAAGGGACCAATTTCACGCTTAAAGGGACCTATTTCGCTCTTAAAGGGACCCAGGTCGCTCTTAAAAGGACCCAGGTCGCTCTTAAAGGGACCCATTTTGCTCTTTACGGGACCCAGGTCGCTCTTAAAGGGACCCAGGTGTTTTGCTTAGAGCTTAGGTTCTTTGGATTGAAGGGTAAACAATTGCTGTTCTAGCTCACTGACACAAGTTAGTAACAACCTATTTTTCTCATCTTGCTGTTTACATATGGCTACATAATCATTTTCATAGCTCAGCGGCACATTTTCTAAACATTTTGTTACATCTACTGGGCTACAGGTTCCTAGTTGTTCATCCCAACTTTCTCCTAATCCTGTAACTTTAGCCCATTCCCTAGCCAAAATGGTGTAAGGAGCCAGCTCCCACCCCGGTATTACATCAACAATTTTTTCAGAACTGGTTTGTGTCTTACGCTTAAACATGTTCACAAGATCTTTTCTTTTCTTATTCTATAATTGGAATCCTGCCGACTACGCCAAAAATGTTTTGCTTAGAGCTTAGGTTCTTTGGATTGAAGGGTAAACAATTGCTGTTCTAGCTCACTGACACAGGTTAGTAACAACCTATTTTTCTCATCTTGCTGTTTACATATGGCTACATAATCATTTTCATAGCTCAGCGGCACATTTTCTAAACATTTTGTTACATCTACTGGGCTACAGGTTCCTAGTTGTTCATTCCAACTTTCTCCTAATCCTGTAACTTTAGCCCATTCCCTAGCCAAAATGGTGTAAGGAGCCAGCTCCCACCCCGGTATTACATCAACAGTTTTTTCAGAACTGGTTTGTGTCTTACGCTTACATAGAAACATAGAAGATTGTCGGCAGAAAAAGACCACTGGGTCCATCTAGTCCGCCCTTTTAGTATTTTCTTCCTTATTATCTTAGGATAGATATATGTCTATCTCAGGCGTGTTTAAATTCTGTTATTGTAGATTTACCAACCACCTCTGCTGGAAGTTTGTTCCAGGTATCTACTACTCTTTCAGTAAAATAATATTTTCTTACATTGCTTCTGATCTTTCCCCCAACTAACCTCTCACTGTGTCCTCTTGTTCTTGAGCTCAGTTTTTTACTAAAAACACTCCCCTCTTGAATCTTATTTAGTCCCTTAACATACTTAAAGGTTTCAATCATGTCCCCCCTTTCCCGTCTTTCCTCCAGACTATACAGATTCAAATCCTTAAGTCTTTCCTGATATGGTTTATGCCTCACACCCTCCACCATTTTTGTAGCTCGTCTTTGGACCCGTTCTATTTTATCAATGTCCTTTTTTAGGTGAGGTCTCCAGAACTGGACACAGTATTCCAGATGTGGCCTCACCGGCTTAAACATGTTCACAAGATCCTCTCTTTTCATGTTCTATAACGGAATCCAAAGAACCTAAGCTCTAAGCAAAACACCAGGTCGCTCTTAAAGGGACCCATTTTGCTCTTAAAGGGACATATTTTGCTCTTAAAGGGACCCAGGTCGCTCTTAAAAGGACCAATTTCACTCTTAAAGAGACCCATTTCACACTTAAAGGGACCCAGATCGTTCTGGGTCGCTCTTAAAGGGACCAATTTCACTCTTAAAGAGACCCATTTCGCTCTTAAAGGGACCCAGGTCGCTCTTAAAGAGACCCATTTTGCTCTTAAAGGGACCCAGGTCGCTCTTAAAGGGAACACGGTTGCTCTTAAAGGGACCCATTTCGCTCTTAAAGGGACCCATGTTGCCCTTAAAGGGACCCAGGTCGCTCTTAAAGGGACCCAGGTCGCTCTTAAAGGGACCCAGGTCACTCTTAAAGGGACTCAGGTCGCTCTTAAAGGGACCCATTTCACTATTAAATGGACCCAGTTCGCTCTTAAAGGGACCCAGATAGCTTTTAAAGGGACCCAGGTCGCTCTTAAAGGGACCCATTTCACTTTTAAAGGGACCCAGATCGCTCTAGGTCGCTCATAAAGGGACCCAGGTCGCTCTTAAAGGGACCAATTTCACTCTTAAAGGGACCAATTTCACTCTTAAAGGGACCCATTTCGCTCTTAATGGGACCCATTTTGCTCTAAAAGGGACGTATTTTGCTCCTAAAGGGACCCAGGTCGCTCTTAAAGGGACCCAGTTCGCTCGTAAAGGGACCCAGGTCGCTCTTAAAGGGACCCAGGTCGCTCTTAAAGGGACCCAGGTCACTCTTAAAGGCACCCAGTTCGCTCTTAAAGGGACCAATTTCACTTCTAAAGGGACCAATTTCACGCTTAAAGGGACCTATTTCGCTCTTAAAGGGACCCAGGTCGCTCTTAAAAGGACCCAGGTCGCTCTTAAAGGGACCCATTTTGCTCTTAAAGGGACCCAGGTCGCTCTTAAAGGGACCCAGGTCGCTCTTAAAGGGACCCATTTTGCTCTTAAAGGGACATATTTTGCTCTTAAAGGGACCCAGGTCACTCTTAAAGGGACCCAGGTCGCTCTTAAAGGGATTCAGGTCGCTCTTAAAGGGACCAATTTCTCTCTTAAAGGGACCCATTTCGCTCTTAACCCATAGGGGACACAGCTAGTTTTGGTGTTTATGACACGGCCAAATTTTTCAAATATGACATGTGTCACTTTATGTATTAATAACTCTGGAATGCTTTTACCGATCCTTGTGGTTCCGAAATTGTTTTTTCGTGACATATTCTACTTTATGTTAGTAGTAAATTTAGGCCGATACCTTTTACTTTTTTTGTGAAAAAACGCCAAAATGTTGTGAAAAATTGGAAAAAAATTGCATTTCTCTAAAGTTGAAAGCCTCTGCCAATAAGGAAGATAGTTCTACCACATAAGTTATTGATTAATTCATATCTATAATATGTTTACTTTATATTGACAACATTTGGTGAACATGCTTTAATGTTTTTAGGATTTTAGAGGTCGTAATTGTTAAGTAGCAATTTTCAAAATTTTTGTGAAAATTTAAACTCAGATTTTTTTAAGGGACCAGTTCAGTTTTGGAGCATATTCTAGAGGCCTGTATACTAGAAACGCCCCAAATACACCCCATTTCGAATTCTTCACCCTTTGAAGTATTCAAATTGACATTCATACAGTTTTTTAACCCTTTAGGCATTTCACAGGAATAACTGCAAAGTAAGTGTAAAAAGTAAAAATTTCAATTTTCTTTGCAGACATTCCAATTCAATTCTATTTCTTTCATACCACACAGCTATAAAAAGTAAAATGCTATAAAACATTTATTCCTCTGAATCTGCAGTTTTTATAAATACCCCATTTGTGGACGTAAAGTGTTATGCGGGCGCTCAATACGGCTCAGAAGAGAAGGAGCACCCTTTAAATTTTGGAGAGTGGATTTGGGCGGAATGAATGTTGGAGGCCATGTTACATTTATAAAGCCCCCCTAGTGCCGAGACAGTCGAACCCCCCCCCACAAGTGACCCCATTTTAAAAACTACACCCCATAAGGAATGTAATAAGGGGTACAGTGAGCATATAGACCTCACAGGTTTTTCGCAGTTTTTTGCAAAAGTGGGCTGTGAAAATGAAAAATCACATTTTTCACACTTATACATTGGTGAAACCCCAAATTTCAAAAGGCTTGGAGGAGAAATAGCCCCCCATATTTGTAAAGCAATCTTTACCAAGCACAGAAATACCCCATTTGTGAAGCTAAAGTATTATACGGGCGTACAACAGGGCTCAGAAGAGAAAGAGCACCTATGTCTATGTGTTTACTACTACTACTGACACTGACTGACACTTACTTACGGACACTGACTGACTAACGGATGCTGACTGACGATTACTAACGGAAGCTGACTGATGCTGACGGACACTTACTTATGGAAGGTGACTAACGGATGCTGACTGACGATTACTAACGGACGCTGACTGACACTTACTTACGGAAGGTGATTGACTAATGGACTCTGACTGACGATTACTAACAGACGCTAATTGATGCTTAGTAACGGACACTGACTGACTACTACTAATGGATGCTGACTGACACTTACTGACGGAAGGTGACTGACGCTTATGGACATCTACTTATGGACGCTGACTGATGCTGATTGACACTTAACGAAACATACAAATTGAAGCTGACTGACGAAAGGGGACTGACGCTTACTAACACATGCTAATGGACACTGACTGACGGACAGACACTGAATGAGGCTTACTGAGTTTTATTGATGGACGCTGACTGAAGCTTACTAACGGACACTGACACTTGCTGACGCTTACTAAGGGACGCTGACTGACACTAAATGACGCTGACTGAAGCTTACTAACAGACTCTGACTGATACGTACTGATGGACACTGACACTAACAGACGATGACTTACGATTACTAACAGACGCTGACTGACACTGACGCTTACTAACGGACACTGACTGATTCTTACTGACGGACACTGACTGATGCTTACTAACGGAAACTGACTGACACCAACGCTTACTTACGGACGCTGACACTTACTAACGGACGCTGACTGACGGACACTTACTAAGATCTCCCTTATTACTAGGAGATCACAGGGGAGGGGGCACTTTTTATTATGTGTCAGTGTGTTTTTTTACAGTATATGGATGCAGGCTCTGATCTCCTCACAAAGTGAGGGATCAGAGCCTGCATCCATAATCAGATACTGTGATTGACAGCTCTGATCGCAGAGCTGCCAATCACAGTATATAGCAGCATGTACCAGCGTCATTACACCGATGCTGGTACATGCTGCTGCAGCAGGAGGGAGTCAGAGCAGAGATCGCTCCTTCCCCCTCCTCCTCGCAGCACTGGCTCCCCGGTCCTGGAACTTACTCTGAGCTGCGGGATGCGGCAGGCCAGTTTTGCGAGGAGGAGAAGGAAGAGCGATCTCTGCTGTGACCCCCACCCGCTGTGCCCGGTACTTCCAGAGGTCGCTCGGGGGGGGGGGAAGGATGGCACGGCATCGAGCGGGGGATCAGTGGGGGGCGCGGCAGCAAGGGGAGATTGCAGGGACCGGGGGTTACAGCAACAGGGGGCGGGGATGGCGCGGCGGGGGGCGGTATGTGTGACGTGGGGGGGGGGGGTTGGGGGCGATGCAGAGAGCCGGCAGGAGGGAGCTCTGCCCCAGCTTCCTCCGGATCCCGGAACTCTGCTGAGACTGGGACCGGGGGTTTACTGCTGTCTTCACCGGGATCAGTGGATCGTTACCGATCCACTGATGCCGGTGATCGCCCGTGCTGGACCCCTTCAGGGGGTCCTGCAGCAGTTACACTAAGCTGTCAGCTATCAGCTGACAGTTTAGTTTTGGCTCCCGGTCACTGTTTATGTAAACAGTGAGCACCGGGAGTCGGGAAGTTATTGTACGTCCTGGTGCGGAAAGTAACCTCCTGCCAGGACGTACAATAACGCCCTGGTTCGGCTAAGGGTTAAAGGGACCCAGGTCGCTCTTAAAGGGATCCATTTTGCTCTTAAAGGGACCCAGGTCGCTCTTAAAGGGACTGATTTCACTCTTAAAGGGCCATATTTTGCGCTTAAAGGGACCCAGGTTCGCTCTTAAAGGGACCCAGGTCGCTCTTAAAGGGACCCAGGTTGCTCTTAAAGGGACCAGGGTCGCTCCTAAAAGGACCCATTTAGAGCGACTTGGGTCCCTTTAAGATCGACTTGGGTACCATCCCTTTAAGAGCGACTTGGGTGCCGTCCCTTTAAGAGCGACTTGATTACTGTTCTTTCAAGAGCGGCTTGGGTACCGTCCCTGTAAGAACGACTTGGTTACCGTCCCTTTAAGAGCGCCTTGGGTACTGTTCCTGTAAGATCGACTTATGTAATTCCTCTTACACAGCGGCTTGGGTACCGTCCCTTTAAGAGCTGCTAGGGTACCGCCCCCTTAAGAGCGGCTTGGGTACCGTCCCTTTAAGAGTGGCTTGGGTACCATCCCCTTAAGAGTGGCTTGGGTACCGTCTCTTTAAGAGCGGCTTGGGTCCCGTCCCTGCTACATGGGTGCCTCAGCTCTGCTATTTTACTGACTGAACTCTGCTACTTATAATGGTAAAGATCATTGCTCGGTTACCATGACAATCTTACTCATGTCAGTGAGACAAAATCGTTAAGGACCTTCCATATATTACATCTTCTATTGGCCAATAGTGGACATATGACTGTGGATGTTGTGATACATTGCCTGACAAGACCTTAGAGTTCCTATTGGCTGCTATATTTCAGCTATTTGCATATGCGCTGTTATTGGCTGTTAGCGGTTAGAGTGTGGCCATTATTTTCAATGGGCCATTATTTTCTATGGGAAATTAGGGTTTTTTAAACGTAAATTTCTTAAAAACGACAAATCCCATCGAAACGAAAAATAGATAGCACACCACACACCGCCGAGGGAAGAGTCATATTTCACCTCACCCCGTGCTCTCCCTCCTGTCCCCGCCATGCCAGCACATCCAGGAGGTGTAGGCTGTGAAACTGCACACATGACCACAGCTCCTGCATGAGGAGTCACCCAATGATGTGATATCTGAAAAATCATCATCCTGGCAACTTGTCCTCCTCCTACCTTGGAGCTATGATCATACAGCACAAAGCAGAGCAGCCACTACACCTCAGGGACAGCCAGGACCGCCATCAGGAATTTCGGGGCCCCATACAACCAAAGTGTCTAGGCCCCCCACATTAATAAAAAAAAAAAAAATTGTGTGTTCGACCCACACCTTGCTGGGAGGTATAATTTGGTTCAGATCAATTCTAGAGAACTGGCTCATATACCCCATTTTTCCCAGTGGCTTAAAATGTAACCTCTGTTATACAGTTATAAAATTGTAGAAACTAAATGTGAACAAGGTGCAATTTAAATATCACCATACAGACACTTACTTGTATAGCTGCCTCTTGTGCTCTGTATGCAGTGCATTATATTCACCCCTGCAACGTACAATTTATAGCGTGTCTACAAGCCCAGCGGGGCTCATTATGATGGAGACTAAAACTTATATAAGAGTGGGGTAGGGGTTCCCCTGTATTCAGAATGAGTACTAGGCAATGCCCCGTTTGGGGTTATTGAATTTCGAGGCTCTGGGGGGCTGTTTTATTTGTATATGTTCACCAATATCCCCCCCCCGGTATGCTCACTAACATAGAATATGTTGATAAGGCTAATATAATGAGTCTGTTCCATGTTAGTGAGCATATACAAATCACACAGCCCCCCAGGCAGACTAGTTTAGTTCACCCAAGACAGTGATAGCGAATACATGGCGGTGAAAACGCTTTCTAGGAGATCCTGTTTGTGCAGCAGAGGTGTCTTTATCCTGCTCTGCATAGACCCTCGAAATTCAATAATCCCAGACGGGGCATTGCCTAGCACTCAACAGCATTCTGAATACAGGGGAACCCCTACCCCACTCTTGTATAAGTTTTAGTCTCCATCATAATGAGCCCCGCTGGGTTTGTAGACACGCTATAAATTGTACGTTGCAAGGGTGAATATAATGCACTGCATACAGAGCACAAGAGACAGCTATACAAGTAAGTGTCTATTTGAATTGCACCTTGTTCACATTTAGGTTCTACAATTTAATAACTGTATAACAGAGGTTACATTTTAAGCCACTGGGGAAAATGGGATATATGAGCCAGTTCTCTAGAATTGATCTCACACACAGACACCAGCACACATGTATACAGACACCAGCACACATGTATACAGACACCAGCACACATGTATACACACATACAGACACCAGCACACATGTGTACAGACACCAGCACACCAGGGCACGATGAAGTTTGAACTTCTGCAACCTGGAGAAATCACCTGATATCACCTGCAGTCCTATGTAACACCACATAACACAGTGGTATCTCTGAGTACAGATAATGTAGTAGATTTCACCTGCAGTCCTATGTAACAGCACAGATAACACAGTGATATCCCTCTGAGTACAGATAATGTAGATGTCACCTGCAGTTCTATGTAACACCACAGATAACACAGTGATATATCTGAGTACAGATAATGTAGTAGCTGTCACCTCGGGGCACCCCTACTAAATGATGTTCTACAAAATAAGAAAAGTGTCATACAGTGACTCACAGGTGACGTCTTCTTTGATCTGAGGCGTCACTTTCCCTTTTCCTCTCCATCTGGCCCAGTCCGCCATAATGATTTCTTCCAGATATGTTTCATCTTTTCAGAACCTGCGAGACAAACAATTTAGGCTCCACACATTTCTAGCAACTTCCTTTCCTTTCTCCCTCCTGTCGGCTCCCATAGTAACTGCGCTGTTTGGTGTTATGTGCAGTAAAGCGAGTAGGAATGTGGGATGCCCCCTGTATGTAGGATCCCCTGCTGTGCCCCCTGTAAGTAGGATTCCCTGCTGTGCCCCCATGAGCTAATAATGCCCCTAGAGGTGGCCCCCATGAACTAATAATGCCCCCAGAGGTACCCCCATGAGCTAATAATGCCCCTAGAGGTGGCCCCCATGAACTAATAATGCCCCCAGAGGTGCCCCCATATACTAATAATGCCCCCAGAGGTGCCCCCATATACTAATAATGCCCCCAGGATGCCCCCATGAACTAATAATGCCCCCAGAGGTACCCCCATATACTAATAGTGCCCCCAGAGGTGCCCCCATATACTAATAATGCCCCCAGAAGTGCCCCCATGAACTAATAATGCCCCCAGAGGTGCCCCCATATACTAATAATGCCCGCGGAGGTGCCAGTCCGCCATAATGATTTCTTCCAGATATGTTTCATCTTTTCAGAACCTGCGAGACAAACAATTTAGGCTCCGCACATTTCTAGCAACTTCCTTTCCTTTCTCCCTCCTGTAGGCTCCCATAGTAACTGCGCTGTTTGGTGTTATGTGCAGTAAAGCGAGTAAGAATGTGGGATGCCCTCTGTATGTAGGATCCCCTGCTGTGCCCCCTGTAAGTAGGATTCCCTGCTGTGCCCCCATGAGCTAATAATGCCCCTAGAGGTGGCCCCCATGAACTAATAATGCCCCCAGAGGTACCCCCATGAGCTAATAATGCCCCTAGAGGTGGCCCCCATGAACTAATAATGCCCCCAGAGGTACCCCCATGAGCTAATAATGCCCCCAGAGGTGCCCCCATGAACTAATAATGCCCCCAGAGGTGGCCCCCATGAACTAATAATGCCCCTAGAGGTACCCCCATACACTAATAATGCCCCCAGAGATGCCCCCATGAGTTAATAATGCCCCCAGAGGTGCCCCATGAACTAATAATGCCCCCAGAGGTGCCCCCATATACTAATAATACCCCCAGAGGTGCCCCCATACACTAATAATGCCCCCAGAGGTGCCCCATATACTAATAATGCCCCCAGAGGTGCCCCCATACACTAATAGTGCCCCCATACACTAATAATGCCCCCAGAGGTGCCCCCATACACTAATAATGCCCCCAGAGGTGCCCCCCATGAACTAATAATGCCCCCAGAGGTGCCCCCCATGAACTAATAATGCCCCCAGAGGTGCCCCCATGAACTAATAATGCCCCCAGAGGTGCCCCCATATACTAATAATGCCCCGAGAGGTGCCCCCATATACTAATAATACCCCCAGAGGTGCCCCCATATACTAATAATGCACCCAGAGGTGCCCCCATACACTAATAATGCCCCCAGAGGTTCCCCCATGAACTAATAATGCCCCCAGAGGTGCCCCCCATGAGCTAATAATGCCCCCAGAGGTGCCCCCATATACTAATAATGCCCCCAGAGGTGCCCCCATGAACTAATAATTCTCCCAGAGGTGCCCCCATGAACTAATAATGCCCCCAGATGTGCCCCCATGAACTAATAATGCCCCCAGAGGTGCCCCCATGAACTAATAATGCCCCCAGAGGTGCCCCCATATACTAATAATGCCCCCAGAGGTGCCCCCATACACTAATAATGCCCTCAGAGGTTCCCCCATGAACTAATAATGCCCCCAGAGGTGCCCCCCATAAGCTAATAATGCCCCCAGAGGTTCCCCCATGAACTAATAATGCCCCCAGAGGTGCCCCCCATAAGCTAATAATGCCCCCAGAGGTGCCCCCATATACTAATAATGCCCCCAGAGGTGCCCCCATGAACTGATAATTCTCCCAGAGGTGCCCCCATGAACTAATAATGCCCCCAGAGGTGCCCCCATGAACTAATAATGCCCCCAGAGGTGCCCCCATGAACTAATAATGCCCCCAGAGGTGCCCCCATATACTAATAATGCCCCCAGAGGTGCCCCTATATACTAATAATGCCCCCATACACTAATAATGCCCCCAGAGGTGCCCACATATACTAATAATGCCCCCAAAGGTGCCCACATATACTAATAATTCCCCCAAAGGTGCCCACATATACTAATAATGCCCCCAGAGGTGCCCCCCATGAACTAATAATGCCCCCAGAGGTGCCCCTAAAAAAACAAACATCCTACTCACCTAATCCGCGTTGTGCAGGCAGCAGCTCTTCCTCCTCTTCGGGCTCCATCTTGCGAGCCGCAGGGATGGGACTTCCGGCAGGCGTGATGACGTCACATCATCACGCCTGCCTCTTCGGCCCGGTCACGGCCCGGCCTCCCATAGGCTGCTGGTATGAAGTGCCGGCAGCCTATGGGAGAGAATACAGGAGTAGGACGCTGCCAGGTCCTGCTCCTGTATTCTGATCGCTTTAATGTTCCGCCCGCTCAATGTGCGGGCGGAACATCAAAGCGATCAGTGCATCCCGAGAAGCTGCGCGGCCGCAGCTTCTCGGGATGCTCAAAAACAGGTGGCAAGGGGGGCCGTGCGGGCCCCCCTAGCGTAGCGGAAGGGGGGTGGCGACCGGCGGGCCCCCTCCCCATGTCTCTTAGGGTCCGGGCCCCATACGGCAGTACCAGTTGTACTGCCCTATCGGCGGCCCTGGGGACAGCCATGCTCCAGCTAACCAGGAAGTGGAGGAAGCAGGCAGCAGGTTATGGGAGGGGGGAGGTGTTAGAGAGCAGGGAAAGTGGGCGGGCAGCTGCTTATGCAGCCCGGCCCTACATCCCACAGCCTACGTCACGGCCCCAAGATAGCCCCCACACACATTGTGACGTGACGACAGAGTTTTAGCTAGAACTACAAGACTTCCTGTGCTGGTTAGTGCAGGAAAAAAGCACTTTACATGCAAAATCCGTGATTAGTGTTTATTGAGCATTTGTATAACTTTTGTGGGGCAATACAATGCTTCAATATAGCTTTTTACCGGAATACCTCTTTAACCCCTTAAGGACAGAGCCTGAAATAGCCTTAAAGACAGAGACAAATTTTATGAATATGACCAGTGTCACTTTAGTCATTAATAACTTCTGGATGCTTTTACCTATCCGGCTGATTCTGAGATTGTTTTCTCGTGACATATTGTACTTTACATTTCTGGTAAATTGGAGTCGATACTTATAACAAATCTTTATGAAAAAAAAACATAATAACATGTAAATATAATAAAATGCATTTTTCCAACATTTAAACTTTTCTGCTTATACAGAAAATGGTTATCTATATCATAAAAATCAAAGTCTGTCTGTCTGTCTGTCCTTCTGTCTGTCTGTCCTCTAAAGACTTCCAAACGCCTGAACCGTTTGACCCCAAATTTGGCACACAGATACATTGGGTGCCCGGAAGGTCCCGTCCCCGCCAGATGTACAGGAAGGGAGGGGGAGGGGAAAGAGAGGCGCCTTATAGAGATGAATTGGAAAATCTCCTCACTGCACACACAGGTGATATAATTAGCTGCAGCAGACACGGCAGTTGGAGCCTTAGCAACCAATAGGATTACTGCTTTCATTTTCACAGGGAGCAATGGTTGCTAGGGAAGCTGCCTCACAACATCCACAGTAATAACTGGTAGACCCCCTACTCCATCCATACAGTACATGTATATACAGGACCCCCTACTCCATCTATACAGTACATGTATATACAGGACCCCCTACTCCATATATACAGTACATGTATATACAGGACCCCCTACTCCATCTATACAGTACATGTATATACAGAAACCCCTACTCCATCTATAAAGTACATGTATATACAGGACCTCCTACTCCATCTATACAGTACATGTATATACAAGACCCCCTACTCCATCTATACAGTACTTATATATACAGAACCCCCTACTCCATCTATACAGTACATGTATATACAGGACCCCCTACTCCATCTATACAGTACATGTATATACAGGGCAACCTACTCCATATATACAGTACATGTATATACAGGACCCCCTACTCCCTCTATACTGTACATGTATACAGGACCCCCTACTCCATCTATACAGTACATGTATACAGGACCCCCTACTCCATCTATACAGTACATGTATACAGGACCTCCTACTCCATCTATACAGTACATGTATATACAGGGCACTACAGGACAGGTATACCAAACTGTGACTGGGTAACACTGCCACACCAGACCTGACCAATACCGCCATACTGTGACTGGATAACACTGCCATACCAGACCTGACCAATACCGCCACACTGTGACTGGGTAACACCTCCATACCAGACCTGACCAATACCGCCACACTGTGACTGGATAACACTGCCATACCAGACCTGACCAATACCGCCACACTGTGACTGGATAACACTGCCATACCAGACCTGACCAATACAACCATACTGTGACTGGATAACACTGCCATACCAGACCTGACCAATACCGCCATACTGTGCTGGATAACACTGTCATAACACACCTGACCAATATTGCCACACTGTGACTGGGTAACACCTCCATACCAGACCTGACCAATACCGCCATACTGTGACTGGATAACACTGCCATACCAGACCTGACCAATACCGCCACACTGTGACTGGAGAACACTGCCATACCAGACCTGACCAATACCGCCACACTGTGACTGGGTAACACTGCCACACCAGACCTGACCAATACCGCCATACTGTGCTGGATAACACTGTCATACCAGACCTGACCAATACCGCCATACTGTGACTGGGTAACACTGCCACACCAGACCTGACCAATACCGCCATACTGTCACTGGATAACACTGTCATACCACACCTGACCAATACTGCCAAACTGTGACTGGATAACACTGCCATACCACACCTGACCAATACCGCCATACTGTGACTGGATAACACCACTATACCAGACCTGACCAATACCGCCATACTGTGACTGGAGAACACCGCCACACCAAACCTGACCAATACCGCCATACTGTGACTGGATAACACCGCCATACCAGACATGACCAATACCGACACACTTTACTGAATAACACTGCCATACCAGACCTGACCAATACCGCCATACTGTGACTGGATAACACAGCCACACCAGACCTGACCAATACCGCCATACTGTGACTGGATAAAACCGCCATACCAGACATGACCAATACCGCCATACTGTGACTGGATAACACCGCCATACCAGACATGACCAATACCGACACACTGTGACTGAATAACACTGCCATACCAGACCTGACCAATACCGCCATACTGTGACTGAAAAACACCGCTATACCAGACCAATACCGCCATACCCCCCTCGAAAAGACACCAGATTTTCTGGCAAGTCTGAACAGGAGGGTACTGCCCCTCTGCAAGGTGCTACCCTACACACCAGACCATGGGTGCCTAATGCTAAATACGACCCTGCAGGTATACAGGACACTGATACTTTATACCCGGGCAGCGCCGGGTACATTTTCTAGTGCCACATAAATTATATATTAAATAGCATTAGCAACATGTCTACTTTATGATGGCGGCATTTATTAAACTATCTTTCATTTTTTTAGACAATAGAAAGCTTAAAACATTAGCAGAAAATTTCCAAATTTTCAGTAAAATTTCAAAATCAGATATTTTTAGGGACCTGTTCAGGTTTAGGCTATGTTCACACTACGTATATGTCTGGCTGCACTACGTGTGAAAACTCCGGCCGGGATTTATGCAAGTTGCGGCCGGCTACGTACGGTCCGCGAACTTACGCCCATAAGCTACGTACGCTTCCCGAGCGGCGTACGTACCGATCTGACAGCGGTCTTTTACTTGGAAAGCTTCGCCTAGCCCCGGACACCCCACAGAACCTTTTGGATTGGCACAAAAAAAATGTGTAAAAAAGAAGAAATTACCACTGCGTACAGGACTGCATGTTACGCTACGGGCGTAAGTTACAGCATTTCCGTCCCGAAACAATGGTCTGGTTCATTTTTTACGGCGCCGCATACGATCCGGGCGTAAGTTTGTACGTAGTGTGAACTGTGCCTCCGTAGATCGTATACTTTTCATTGTACGCAAACTACGTAAATCTCCGGCCGCTTATTCACGGAGCGCGCTACGGCCAGAAACTTACGTAGTGT
This sequence comes from Dendropsophus ebraccatus, assembly GCF_027789765.1. Lineage (NCBI taxonomy): Eukaryota > Metazoa > Chordata > Amphibia > Anura > Hylidae > Dendropsophus > Dendropsophus ebraccatus. The sequence continues at coordinate 67,352,675 of NC_091462.1, read as the reverse complement.
GAACGTAGCCTAAAAGTGTATTTGAGGGTACTGTATGTTAGAAAGCCCCACAAAGCACCCCATTTCAGAAACTGCACCCCCAAACTCTGCAAAAGCACATCCAGAAAGTTTTTTAACCCTTTAGGGGAGTCACAGAAATAAAAGCTAAGTGTGTAAGAATTTAGAAAATTTTAATTTTCTGTGCAGAGATTTTATTGTAATCCAATATCTTTCATAATGATAAACCTATTAGCAGAGAAATGCACCCCAATATTGATAGCCCTGTTTCTGCAGTTTAAAGAAATACCCCATATGTGGCCCTATTGCGCTATTTGACGCAACCACAAGCCTCAGATATAAAGGAGCGCCTAGTGAATTTCAATGCCTCCGTTTTATTTGGTCATTTTTGACTGTACCACTTCAGCTTGGCAGAGGCTCTGGGGTGCCAAAACATAAAAAACACCCCTAAAGGGACACCATTTAGAAAACTACACCCCTTGAGGAATGTAACAAGGCATGTGGTGAGCATTTGGACCCCACAGGTGCTTTACAGATTTTCAGTACAATGTGGCGTAAAAAAGGAAAAATTCTATTTTTTACATTAAAACGTTGTTCTAGCCTTCATTTTTTCATTTTTACAAGGTGATAAAAGAAAAACAAACAAACGTGTAGCGCAGTTTCTCCCGAGTACAGAAATACCCCACATGTGGACATAAAGTATCAAGCGGGCGCAGGAAGAGCCTCCAAAGGGAAGGAGCGCCAATTGGCTTTTGGAAGCTGGATTTCGCTGGAATGGATTTCATGAGCCATGTCGCATTTGCAGAGCCCTCGTGCTGCCAAAACACTGGAAACCCCCCACAAGTGACCCCATTCTGGAAACTACATTCCTCAAGGAATCTATCAAAAGGTGCAGTGAGCATATGGACCCCGCTGGTGACGGGCACAAATGAAACTGAAACACAAATGAAAATGAAACAAATGAAAACTTTCATTTTTTCACTTTCACTTCACAAATGTGCCCGTCATCAAGAGGTCCATATCCTCATTGCACCCCTTGTTAGATTCCTTGAGGGGTGTAGTTTCCAGAATGTGGTCACTTGTGGGGTTTTTTTTTAGTGTTTTGGCAGCACGAGGGCTCTGTAAATGCGACATGGCGTTCATCATCCATTCTAGCCAAATCCAGACTCCAAAATCCAAATGGTGCTCCTTTCATTCGGAGGCTTGCCCTGCACCCACATGGCGCTTTATGTCCACAAGTGGGGTATTTAAGGACTCTACATTGCTCTACACATTTTGTGGGTTTTTTTTTATCTTTTAACCCCTTGTGAAAATGAAAAATTTAAGGCTAAACCAACATTATAGTGTAAAAAATGATATATTTTATTTCCACGCCCAATTGTTCCACATTTGTGTCCGTCACCAGTGGGGTCCATATGCTCACTACACCCCTTGTTACATTCCCTGAGGGGTGTAGTTTCCATAATGGGGTCAGTTGTGGGGGGTCTCAACGGTCTTGGCAACACAGAGGCCTTTCAAATCCAACAAGGCCCTCGAAATCCATTCCAGCCAAATCCAGCCTCCAAAAGCCAAATGGCGTTCCTTCCCTTTGGAAACTTACCCTGCACCCGCATGTCACCTTAAGTCCACATGTGGGGTATTTTTGTACTTTGGGGAAATTGCTCTACACATTTTGTGTTTTTTTTTTATCTTTTAACCCCTTGTGAAAATGAAAAAATCAAGACAAGATCAATAATTTAGTGTAAAAATTAAACATTTTTTACACTAAATGTTGGTCTAGCCTTGATTTTTTTCAATTTCCATAAGGGGTTAAAAAAGAAAATGAATGTAAAATGTGTGGGGTATTTTCCCCCGAGTACGAAAAAACCTCACATGTGGACATAATGTGCCATATGGGCACAGGGCAAGCCACCAAATGGACAGAGCGCCATTTAGAGGCTGGAATGGAGGATGGAGGCCATGTCGCAATTACAATGCTCCTGTGCTTCCAGGACAGTGGGAACCCCCCACGAGTGACCCCATTCTGGAAACTACACCCCATAAGGAATCTAACAAGGGGTGCAGTGAGCATATGGACCCCACTGGTAACGGGCACATATGTAGAACATGTGCCGTGAAAATAAAAAAATTTTCATTTTCACGGCACGAATGTGTCCGTCACCAGGGGGCCATATCCCCGCTGCCCCCCTTGTTAGATTCCTTACGGGGTGTAGTTTCCAGAATGGGGTCACTTGTGGGGGGTTTCTACTGTCCTGGCCGCACAGAGGCTTTGTAATTGCATCATGGCATCCTCTAATGGGAATGGCGGCCATACCTATTTAGCTGGGGAAAAGGGACAATTTTAATTAATTTGGGGGTATTATGCCAATTATTAGTTTATAAGGTTGAAAAGGACAGGTGTCCATCAAATTCAACCTGTCTTGATCCAGAGGAATCCAGAGAAAATTCCTTCCCCACTCCATAATGGCAATCAGAATAATCCCTGGATCAACGTGACCCCTGGAATAGGAATAAGGGACAGAATTTAGAAAATGTGGAACTCCAATGACGTGTGGTACGCCTTGAAGCGATCCTGTATGCAGAGGCCGGGGTGATCAGGACAGGTGTCACACTGGAAAATGGCGTCCTTCCGTTATGCCACACTCTGCACTTCTTCTGGGGTCTCCTGTTTTCCAGTGTGAGGGACGTCACCTGGAAAATGTTTTCCTGGTGCGATACGAGGTCCTTTATATGCACTGGGTCCGCTCCCTGGCTGCTAAATATTAGGGCTCTAATTACTGCTTCTGATATTTTCGGATCGTGCCGCAAGCTACAGTAGCTCGGGCATCGAGGGACCGGAAGAGGGGGTGCTGGTATAAAAGTTATCCCCGTACAGGTGGTAACCTTTATCCAGCAGTGGGAAGATCAGTTCCCAAACGATCTCCCCACTAACTCGGAGGATGGGGGGGGGGCAGGCAGGATTCGGATGTCCCTTCCTTCATACACTCTAGGGGTACGTGCACACTGCAAAATGGCGAAGGATAACCCTTTGTGCATTCCGCAGCTGGCAGCCGCTGGCGGACTGATGGAGGCGCGCGTCTCCGCTCGTGTCACACTCCATTCTATGCACGGGCGGATTCCGCCCTTTGTCCAAAGAATGAACGTGTTGACATGCGGCCGGATGCGTACGAACTGCGAACATACGCCCGTAGTACAGTTATGCTTCCCTAGCTCGTTTCGAAGCGATCTGAGGCAGGTCATTTACTTGGAAATTTTCACCCAGCCCCGTAAACCACACAGAACCTTTTGGATCGAAAAATCAAATTCAATTTGGCTGAAATAACTACTTCGTACGGGACTTCATGGAAATCCACAGCCGTTAGTTTCAACATTTCCGTCCTCAAACAATGTTCTTGTTCATTTTTCACGGCGCCGTATACGATCCGGCCATAAGCTCATACGTAGTGTGCACTGTGCGGGCGTATATCATATACTTTCAAGTGAACGCATCAACCTCAAAACTACGTGCGTATATTCGCAGTTCACACTACGGACGGAAACATACGCAGTGTGAACATAGCCTAAAGACATGTCTGGGGGGCAGCGGACGCTACGCTACCCCCAGACACGTCACTGGGTGACGAGGATGAGAATGAATGGAGGGAAAAAGGATCCCCCCCCATTCATCCTCATGGGCTGTTTCGGTGTCGGAGGCAATATTAATGTATGCGTCCACCACCGGAAACACCCTGGGGGCCATCTTTATACGGGGATTGGTATATGGGGTATGTAAATGTGTAATGTAGTGTAGTGTAAAACTTTATTTCATGTAGTGTGGTCTAATGTAGTGTTTTTTACGTTTTTTTGACAGTAAGAAAAAATATCCCTATGCCAAGAAAGGAGCTGCTGATAAATGCCGCACTTATGTGTGGCACTTATCAGCAGCCAGTGGCGGTAGGATATAGGGGGGAAAAACGCCCCTACGCCAAAAAGGAGGAGTTGCTGATCAGCAGCGTTAGGGCGCATGAAAAGGAAAAAAAAAAATTGGAGGGGGGGGGGGAACTTTTTAACCCAAAGCAACTGATCAGTAGAGGACAGAGGACAGTAGAGCGACGAAGACTTCCGAGGTCCGCCGAAGCCCAAAGAGCCGAACATTTCCGAAGATTTCCGAAGTTAGACTACGCTGGACCCGACTAAACCCGGAAGCAACCCGACGAAGATGCGAGGACGCCGCGGACCAAAGATCTTCACTCCGGACGCCCAGAACAGGTGAGTATAGTGCACCTACACTATACATACCTGTTCTGCACCCCTCAGCTACCTATCTGAGGGGTGCAGAATCCGGGGACACTGTTTTTTAACAGTTTGATCGCCATGATGGGCCGGCCGGTACTAGCCGGCCTATCACGACGATTGTGGGGGTTGCATCGGGGCCATCTTTTCCCCAGACACTGATGGTGATTGGTGCTGTCTCGGACAGCACCAATCGCCATTGCTTTCCGGGTCACCGATGACCCGGAAAGCTGAATTTAGCTGCTATATGCTGATCTGTATTGATCAGCATATAGCAGCGATCGTCAGCACGGGGGGGGGGGGGGGGGGTTACTCACCCCCCGTGCCGACAAGAAGGGATGGCCTGCTATACATTAAACATCGGGTGTAAGTGTACGCCTGTTTGCGTTAAGGCCCACCCTGCGGGGGCGTACACTTACGCCCGATGTTGTTAAGTGGTTAAGCCACTTCAAGGCTCTTTTTTTCTCAGGCTGTAAGATTCTTTGGGGGTTCAGGATATATAAGGGATCAGATATCATTCGTGACAGCCTTAGTAAAAACATCCAATGTATTGCCTAATTGGATGGACAGAATTTTGATTTCACACCACCAACAAATATCAGTACAGACAGTATGCATTACATCATCTCCTGCTAAATCAACTAACATCTCCACCACTTCCCTGTCTTCAGCTTCAAAATTAGCACAGTGGTACCTTGGTTGTCAAGCTGCTTGGTTCTCAAATGGAGGGGCACTATACAGTAAAGGATAGGTGGAGAGTTAGTGACTACTGTACTGTAATTGCTGGTTTTGTTGAATGTTTCTTGTTTAAAATGTACTGTACAGTATTGTGCTGTTCTGTACTGTAGGGATTGAACTGAGCACTTTTCAATGTCATAAATGAGTATTGTAGGTAATTATTGGTGGGTGCTGGAACCAATTAAACACATTTACATTATTTCCTATGGGAAAACATTGCTTGGTTCTCAGACTGCTCTGTTCTCAAACTGCCTTCCTGAACCAATTAAGATCGAGAGCCGAGGTACCACTGTATAGATATTTATCCCAGAACATTCACAATGGCATGCAATTTCTCCCTCCCTTGGTTCACTATTAGGGGTGGAGTTACGTCTGTTAACAAAGAACTTATGGAGATTCAATCTCCTAACAAACTTGAATAAATCTATTTCAAGGTCTGTCACAGAGTTATGCTTGTTACCAATAATTAGCCTATATGAAAGGACCCATAGCCGTTGTTATCGCACTAATAGCGATTTCTTCCTCTTTGTGCGGTATCCAAATTATATCAAATAATAGTATGAGCGCTCATACAGATTTACACGGACACCAATAGCAATTGGTATCAAAGCAAAAAGGTTCTGCTTTATTACACAAACAACAGTTCTTATACTAGTTATGACGTACAGGAAAAGGGTGGTTACATCATTGGTTAATACTGGCACAATTGGCTATTTGCCTACTCGGGAGTGTCTTATGCTGATGAGTTCCTAAGTTATCTGAAACCCAAGACCACTCATATCCCCCCCCCTCCCAAGTCTTATATAGAAACAAAGACACATTCAAATATATATAATGATTACCATATGGCAGTACGAGCTATACCTGAGTATATATATACATATAGATATTTTTCAGACTATATCTCTCAAAACTCCCTCCTTTTTGCGGACTGTAGGATCAATGAGAGAAGGCGAAGTGAGGTGCATACCCTCGCTCTAAATGACGCAGAGCTGGACTTTCCTATTTCTTCACCAGGTCCCCCCACAATCCTATTTGGTATCGCCTTCCCATTGTCCTAACAGCCCCGCAATTATCAAAGATTATTAGTTTGTTTAAGGGCAGAGTTGCGCTCTTGAAATAATTGATCATAATGGTCTCTGTCTTTGATAGGGTTACTATTCATATACATGGTGTTTGAGGTCACTGATGTGTTGAATGTGTGTAAGGCAAGTTTCCTGAAACAAGGAATGACACAACAACATATAAGGCTTAATATTACAAAAACAATAAGTGTGATAACTAGGTTGGCTACTACATTGGACCAGCTTCCAAACCATTTTTCAAGCCATGACATAAAAGCATTATCAATTCCAGAGTTCTCAGCCAGTTCCTCTAAAAAAGCTGTGAGTCCTTTTAATGCCTTTGTGATGCTTCCATCAGGGGCAGTGTTGTTGGAAATGAATGTGCAACACGAAGCTCCGAACATCTTGCAGACCCCTCCTTTTTCAGCTAAAATCATGTCGAGGGCCGGTCTGTTTTGCCAAGCCATTATTGAGGTGGAGCCTAGTTGTTCTGCAATTCCCTTGACAGCATCACGGGACGGAGAGCGGAATCTGCCTGTGCGTAGAATGGAGTCTATGACACGGACGGAGACGCACGCCCGCATCAGCCCGCCGGTGGGTGCCAGCTGCGGAATGCGTGAAGGGTTATCTGTCGCGATTCCGCAGTGTGCACGTACCCTTAGAGTGTATGAAGGAAGGGATGCCTGAATCCAGCCCCCAGATGCCCCCCCCCCCCCATCATCAGAGTTAGTGGGGAGATCATCCACTGCTGGATAAAGGTTAGCACCTATACGGGGATAACTTTTATACCAGCACCCCCCTCTTCCAGTCCCTCGCTGCCTGAGTTACTGTAGCTTGCGGCACGATCCAGAAATATCAGAAGCAGTAATAAAGCCCTAATAATTAGCAGCCATGAAGCGGACCCAGCGCTTCTGGATATGAAGGACCCCGTATCGCACCAGGGCAACATTTTCCAGGTGACGTCCCGCACACTGGAAAACAGGAGACCCCAGAAGAAGTGCAGAGTGTGGCGTAACAGGGGGATCAGGAAGGACACCATGTTCCAGTGTGATATCTGTCCTGATCACCCTGGCCTATGCATACAGGATCGCTTCAAGGCGCACCACACGTCATTGGGTTTCTACATGATCTAAATTCTGTCCCTTATTCCTATTTCAGGGGTCACGTTGATCCAGGGATTATTCTGATTGCCATTATGGAGTCAGGAAGGAATTTTTCCCCTGTGATGAGGCTACTGTCGTCTGCCTTTTTGCCTTCCTCTGGATCAACACAGGTTGAATTTGATGGACACCTGTCATTTTCAACCTTATAAACTAATAATTGGCCTAATACCCCCAAATAAATTAGAATGGTCCCTTTTCCCCAGCTAAATAGGTATGGCCGCCATTCCCATTAGAGGATACCATGATGCAATTACAAAGCCTCTGTGCGGCCAGGACAGTAGAAACCCCCCACAAGTGACCCCATTCTGGAAACTACACCCCATAAGGAATCTAACAAGGGGGGCAGCAGGGATATGGCCCCCTGGTGACGGCCACATTTGGGACGTGAAAATGAAAAAAAATGTATTTTTTATTTTCCTGGCACATGTTTGACAAATTTGCCCGTCACTAGTGGGGTCCATATGCTCACTGCACCCCTTGTTAGATTTCTTATGGGGTGTAGTTTCCAGACAGGGGTCAGGGGTTTCTACTGTTCTGGCAGCACAGGAGCTTTGTAATTGCGACATGGCCTCCATCCTCCATTCCAGCCTCTAAATGGCGTTCTGTCCCTTTGGTCGCTTGCCCTGTGCCCATATGGCACATAATGTCCACATGTGGGGTGTTTTCGTACTCAGGGGAAATTACTCTACACGTTTTGTGTTCATTTTCTTTTTTAACCTCTTGTGGAAATGGGAAAATCAAGGCTACACCAACATTTAGAGTAAAAAATGCTTAATTTTTACACTAAATCATTGATCTTGTCTTGATTTTTTTCATTTTCACAAGGGGTTAAAAGATAAAAAAAAACACAAAATGTGTAGAGCAATTTCCCCTGAGTAGGAAAATACCCCATATGTGGACATAAAGCGCCATGCGGGTGCAGAGTAAGCCTCCAAAGGGAAGGAGCACCATTTGGTTTTTGGAGGCTGGATTTGGAATGGAATGGATTTCGAGGGCCATGTTGCATTTAAAAGGCCCCTGTGTTGCCAAGACCGTTAAAACCCCCCACAAGTGACCCCATTATGGAAACTACACCCCTCAAGGAATGTAACAAGGGGTGTACTGAGCATATGGACCCCACTGGTGACGGGCACAAATATGGAACAATGTGGCGTGAAAATGAAATATTACATTTTTTACACTATAATGTTGGTTTAGCCTTAAATTTTTCATTTTTTACAAGGGGTTAAAAGAGAAAAAAACACACAAAATGTGTAGAGCAATTTCCCCCGAGTCCATAAATACCCCACATGTGGACATAAAGCGCCATGTGGGAGCAGGGCAAGCCTCCGAAGGGTAGGAGCGCCATTTGGATTTTGGAGGCTGGATTCGGCCAGAAAGGATGATGAAAGCCATGTCGCATTTACAGAGCCCTCGTGCTGCCAAAACACTGGAAACCCCCCACATGTGACCCCCATTCTGGAAACTACACCCCTCAAGCAATCTAACAAGGGGTGCAGTGAGGATATGGACCCCTTGATGATGGGCACATTTGTGCCGTGAAAGTGAAAAAATGAAAAATTTCCCTTTCACGTAACATTGTTCCAGATTTGTGCCCATCACCAGTGGGGTCCATATGCTCACTGCACCCCTTGTTAGATTCCTTGAGGGGTGTAGTTTCCAGAATGGGGTCACTTGTGGGGGGTTTCAAGTGTCTTGGCAGCACTAGGGCTCTGTAAATGCAACATGGCCCTTGAAATCCATTCCAGTGAAATTCAGCTTCCAAAAGCCAATTGGCGCTCCTTCCCTTTGGAGGCTTGTCCTGCGCCCGCTTGGCACTTTATCTCCACATGTGGGGTATTTCTGTACTCGGGAGAAACTGCGCTACACGCTTTGTGTTTTTTTTTTCCTTTTATCCCTTTGTGAAAATGAAAAATTGAAGGCTAGAACAACGTTTTAGTGTAAAAAAAAAAAATTTCTTTTTTCACGCCACATTGTTCTGAAAATTTGTGAAGCACCTGCTGGGTCCAGATGCTCACTGCACCCCTTGTTACATTCCTTGAGGGGTGTAGTTTTCTAAATGGTGTCCCTTTAGGGGTGTTTTTTATGTTTTGGAACCCCAGAGCCTCTGCCAAGCTGAAGTGGTACAGTCAAAAATGACCAAATATAACGGAGGCGTTTAAATTCACTAGGTGCTCCTTTATATCTGAGGCTTGTGGTTGCGTCAAACAATGCAATAGGGCCACATATGGGGTATTTCTATAAACTGCAGAAACGGGGCAATCAATATTGGGATGCATTTGTAATTGGGATTACAATAAAATCTGCACAGAAAATTAAAATTTTCAAATTTCTTGCACACTTAACTTTTATTTCTGTGACTCTCCTAAAGGGTTAAAAAACTTTTTTTTGGATGTGCTTTTGCAGAGTTTGGGGGGTGCAGTTTCTGAAATGGGGTGCTTTGTGGGGCTTTCTAACATGCAGTCCCCTCAAATACACTTTAATTAAGGATGCACTTGAGACCTTCAGGATCAGTGATATCATCTAATGGAAAAGGTACAGTTCCTAAATGGGGACGAGCTGCAGCACAGGCAATACAGTCAGATTTATCCTGGGAAAGGGCTGTATAACGTACCATTTCTACCCATAAGTTGGTATCGGAGAACCCAGTCTCGATGGCTAACTTATCTTCGTATTTAAGATTGCCCAAGTATTTAACACCAAATATTGGCAGAGGGGTAGGATTTGCCTGTGTATCCTTTCCTATTACCATTATCTTGAACTGACCTATGGGATCTTTGCCCTCTACCACTGCTCCTAGAACATAAGTCCCTGAATCTTCTTGAGTGGGATTTCTAATTGATAGGAACAGAGGGTTACATCTATCATACCTGCAGTTATCAGATGGGATTGCTTTTATGAGTGTCATTCTCTGCAATAGGTTTTCCCCTTTGTTAATTCTAGAGGTGGCTCCTGTTGGAGTATATCCCCAACTATTTGGACTAGTGTTCCATCCCGCCAATCCCCACTTTTCACATGCCATAAAGTTTGGTTCAGTCACTTATATGTACTTGTCTGACCAGAGCCATGTGTCCTTATTTATTTTGTCCTTTGGCCCACAGTCAACTACACTACAAAAGTCAAACCTAGCAGTTTTTGTTTCGTCTTGGTGGAACACAAAAGTAGGTATTTTATCAGTCTGAGGTTCTCCTTTTGTAAAATACACAAAACATATCAACACATGCAGGACAGTTACGCCCCTGAAGATCATTCTGGTGACGGTTCAGGCACTTTCTTGCAATGGGATGCGTGGATCCAATTGGGTTTTCTTTCCAATTTGACAGCTGTGGCGGTGGTCAGCAGAACTTGGTATGGACCTTTAAACCGTGGTTCTAGAGTTTTTCGGACGTGCTTTTTCACCACTACCCAATCTCCTGGCTGTAGAGAGTGGGTCGTCTCTACGCTGTCTGGATCTGGAAGGGAAGCAAACACTTGTTAGACAATCGTTTTGTGAGACAGATAACATAGTCAGTAAGGTTACTATGCTGCATCTGGAGTTGTTGTGGAAAATAAAGCCCTAGCCTAGGGGAATTTCCAAAAAGAATTTCATAAGGGCCGAGGCCTGTCCTTCAGTTAGGGGTATACCGAATGGAGAAGAGTGCTAGGGGTAGGCACTCTGTCCATGGCTTTTCCAGCTCAGCCATAGCTTTCTGCAGCTTAGATTTGATAGTTCCATTCAGTCTTTCTACTCTACCGCTACTTTGTGGATGGTAGGCTGTATGGAAGGCTTGCTCAACGCCTAGGGCCCCCATGATTTCCTTCATGACCTCCCCTGTGAAATGTGAACCACGGTCACTTTCAATTGTCTCTGGGACCCCATAACGACAAATTATCTCGTTAATCAATTTCTTGGCAACAGATTTCGCAGTGGCTTTGGCCACTGGATATGCCTCTGGCCATCCCGAGAATAGGTCTACACACACTAGTGAGTATTCAAGGGTCCCGACTTTAGGCAGTTGGATGAAGTCGATTTGTAGTCTTTGGAAGGGGAAATTGGGCCTGGGGGTGTGTCTCAAAGGTGTTTTTACAGTCTTTCCCACATTGTGATGGGCACAAATCATACAAGCTTGGATAAACTTGGCTGCTGCAACACTAAATCCTGGGGCATGCCAATATTTATTCACAAGATCAGACATTGCAGTCATTGACAAGTGGGTGTTACCATGGGTGGCCTGAGCTGCGGCAGGAAACAGGGCACTGGGTAACACAATTTCCCTTTAATTCCCATGCTCCCTCGGGGTTCATCTTAGCTCCTTTCTCTTCCCACCCAGACTTTTCTTCCTTACTGGCTTGAGATTGCAATGTTTTAAGCATTTCACAATCAACTGGCAGGGAAATGTCTTGTTGTACTGCTGCAATCCCTGCAGGGTCATGTCTGGGATTTTGTGCAGCAGCTTTTGCTGCCTGATCAGCACAATGGTTCCCTCTAGCTTCAGGGGTTTTATCTGAAGAATGGCCTTTGATCTTAACAATGGCTACCTTCTTTGGCAACAGCAAAGCATCCATTAGGGCCTTTACACCCTTGCTATTTTTAATTGGCTTGCCATTTGCTGTGAGAAAGTCTCTAGCCTTCCAGATGGGACCATAATCATGGGCAATCCCAAACCCATATCTGGAATCAGTAAATATGTTGGCAGTTTTTCCCTCTGCATATCTGCAGGCCTCTTCCAAAGCCTTGAGTTCGGCCTATTGTGCAGACATATGAAGAGGCAGGGGTGCTACCTTGACAATTTCATTTTGGGTAACAACTGCGTACCCAGTATAAAATTTTCCCCAGACACCATACCGCGATCCATCCACAAAGAGCCCAATTTCTGGGTTTTCTAGGGGGGTGTCTTCCACATGATCAAACCCTGCCGTCTCTTGGGACATTAATTGGAGACAGTCATGTGACTCCTCTGAGTCAGGAAGATACTGTGCTAGGTGACTCATACTACTACTCCTTTCCCCCCCAGAGGCAGCAGAGTAGCCGGGTTCAGGGTTGTGCACCTTTGAATGGTGACATTTGGTGGCATAAGGAGTGAATATATATCACTGAAAAGGAGAGACCACCGTAGGTCCAAAAATATATAAAACTTAACCTTTATTAAAGAGCAGTTAAAAGAGGTACATGCCTCAAAAATCACACATAACCGACACATGAACAAACAGGTGCTATACACAATCAGCAAGGAAGTACGTGGTGCCTGGATGTAAATACGTGGGTATCTGGACAGTGGGAAAAAACAAAGGGAAGTGTGCTCTACTCTCCTAGGTGCAAACTCTCCCTGCTTTTTGGGGTGCCTACCTCCTTAATGGGGTGGCCCCAACCACGTAGACAGTCCCTGCTCTACTCGAAGTGCCCAGGAAAAAATAATAAATGGACAAACAAAAATAAATTGTGTCAAGAACAAATACACCACACTGCAACACTTTACTTATATACAAAAATATACAAAGATGCACAGATCAATGAACCATAATGACGCTATTCATAAATTGTCATCTATCATTGTTTCAACGCGTTTCCCCTGAGAGATGATACCCCAGGTTCATCAGGGAACATTATTTGTAGAGAGCTAGGATAAAGCTCCAATGGCGTATATGGTAAATGTGCTTTAAAGGATAGTACCCCAAAAGTTATAATGACAATATCGTTAATATATAAACAGATAGTAACCAAATAAATCAAAATAAATTGTCAGCTGGTAAAAAATTTATGTTGCGACACCTATGCCTTAACTTATATACTATGGCTAGTCACAGAGGGTCACAATGGACCTAGTGTGGATGCTTAGTGTGGGACCATAGAGCCACAATCAGCTCTCTGCATGAAATACAAAGCAGAAACACCTTATCATTAGCATATGCAAGACCACATGTATCCACACGGTTAGTCAGAAAACTTAGCTTTAGTAGTCCGAGTGGGTGGAGCTGGTATTGATAGAGCGATATGACTCCAGTGCCCCCATGAGGACATAAATGGAAGGCAACACCTAGACACAAGCATATTAAGATAGTAAGGGCCCCGTAGCAAGTTCATTGGTAGTGCCGGAAAACAAACAGGTAAGAAAAGAACATTGTGCGGTACCTGTAATGGCCGGCTGTCAGTGAATCCAGACGTTGCCCATGTGATATATAGGGCCCTTATATATCGCGCCGCACCACTGCCATTTCCGGACACGTCAAAGATCACATGACCGGAAAGTAGGAGCAAACCGCCGCTGGAACGCTGAGTGCGCTCCAGCAGTACGGTGACATGTCAGGTGACCACACGTGCCTGCCTTGGAGCGCACCCTGCGCTCCACCCAGCTATTAAGTGCGCATGCGCAGCCCGTCCAGCAAGAATGGAACGCATAGTGCGCTCCATTAGTGTCTACATGTTGTGGATTGGATCTCCTGTATGCCCAAAACAATTCATACACAATAAAATAAGGAACACAAGGCTCTATGCGATACTTGATAAATGAGATCTAGATCGGACCCAATAGATTGAAAAAACATAAAAAATAAAATAAAAAGTAAATAAATAATACTGCTAGTTGACAACAACAAGGCTGATAAAATAATCAAAGAGGCATGGCAAGTCAGATGAAAGAAGCAAACGAGAGGGCTTCATTGAGACCCAATGGATTGACTGTACGCAGTCTATAAATCCATTGTGTCTCCTTTTGTGTTAGTCTTCTGTCAATGTCTCCGCCCCGAGGGGAGGGGCGGACGACCTCTATTACTTGGAATCTAATGCCCCAGGGGTCATTTGAGTGGACCCGGCGCATGTGGGTTTTTCCCTTTCATGCGTGATATCTCCCACATGCTCTAGAATGCGGCGTCGAAACTCTCGCTTTGTTTTCCCCACATACCTTAAATCACAGGGGCAGATAGCCATATAGATGACGTGCTCAGTTTTGCAATTTGCAAATTCCCTATTTGTATAAGTGCGTTGATCTTCTGAGCCACTGAAGGTGTTAGTGGCAAGTACAAACTTGCAGGCTTTGCAGGAGCCACATCTAAAGGTGCCCACCGGTTTGGGTTGTCTAAGCCACATAGTGGAAGGTGGAGGGGAATAGTGGCTATGTACTAGCCTGTCCCCAAGATTCCTGCCACGTCTGTATGTTATCATCGGTCTAGTGTCCACTAGTTGCGATGTAAGGGGGTCTGATGTTAGAATGGGCCAGAATTGTGTGATAATATCTCTCACTTGTTGTGCCGATGAGTCAAAAGTACCTATGATCCTCATCTTCTGAGGAACATCATGCCTTGCTTGAGGTGTTAGAAGTTGGTTCCTATTCCTACCTAGGGCATCATGGTAGGCCCTCCTCAGAGTACCCATAGGGTAACCCCTTTCGAGAAACCTCCCCTTCAATGTCTGGGCCTCTTGTTTGAATGATTCAAGGGAGAGCAGTTACGCCTTGCTCTTAAATATTGCCCCTTCGGAATCCCACGGCGTAGTGGGGCTTGGTGGTGGCTCTCCCATCTAAGCAGGCTGTTGCCTGCTGTGGGCTTCCAATATATTGATGTGGTAATTTGGCCACCAATTTCCCGTTGAAAGCGGACATCCAGGAAACATAACTTGTCAGTTTCCACCTCAAAAGTAAATCGCATACAGATGTTATTGGTGTTGAGTGCTCTCATAAACTCCTCAAATTCCTGGCGTGAGCCAGACCAGATGACCAGGCAGTCATCAATATACCTGCCCCAAAAAACAATCATTTCATGGTATTTTTGCATGGACTCTCCAAACATAAATGTCTCCTCCCACCAGCCCAGGAACAAGTTGGCATAGGTGGGCGCTACTGGAGCGCCCATGGCTGTGCCCCTGAGCTGGTGGAAGAATTGAGACGAAAAGATAAAGTAATTTTTGGTGAGAACAAACTCCAACAGTTTCAACACCATTCCATTGTGGGGTATATCATGAATACTGCGGCTTCTCAAAAAGTGGGCGACCGCTTTTATGCCCAATTGTTGAGGGATGGAGCTATAAAATGCTTCAACATCCACAGAACATAAAAGGTAATGTTCCTCAAGTGTTATGTCCTGTATCCTGAGTAGGAGATCCGTGGTATCCCGTATATACGAGGGAAGAGATGTCACAAAAGATCTCAAAATCTGATCTAAGTACACACCTATATTCTGGGTGAAATTGGTGACATTTGGTGGCATAAGGAGTGAATATATATCACTGAAAAGGAGAGACCACCATAGGTCCAAAAATATATAAAACTTAACCTTTATTAAAGAGCAGTTAAAAGAGGTACATGATTGTTTTTTGGGGCAGGTATATTGATGACTGCCTGGTCATCTGGTCTGGCTCACGCCATGAATTTGAGGAGTTTATGAGAGCACTCAACACCAATAACATCGGTATGCGATTTACTTTTGAGGTGGAAACTGACAAGTTATGTTTCCTGGATGTCCTCTTTCAACAGGGAATTGATGGCCAAATTACCACATCAATATATTGGAACAGCCTGCTTAGATGGGAGAGCCGGGGGGCGTGGTTTGCCGCTGAGGAGGATGGCAGCATAGGAGCCGAGCTCCGTTTCATCAGCGACTGACGGCGGTTCGGGACCCGACACCCGGCTCAGCTGACGTTAAATCGGTGGGATAACACCCGAGCAACAGGCGGCCATGCAGAAAAGCAAGAAGGGAGAGCTGAAGGCGCAACGGCTTACAGATTTCTACCCGCGCGCCTCTGCCTCACAAGATGGCGCCGACTCCAGCCAGCCCAGAGAGACTGAGGAACAGGGGAGCGTAGTAGGAGAAGCGGACATGGTGGGAAGCGTTGTACCAACAACTAACCGCTTCTCCCTCCTGCGGACTAGGTCACCCGACCCATGCAGTCCAGAATCGGGGAGGTCTGACATGGCGGTGGAGGACGAGGGACATGGACAACACATTGCAGGTACTGGCAGCAGCGCTGCGGGGGATTCCCCCCCTATCTCTCCCTCCTCACATAACTCAGAGAGGCCACGCAGTAAAACCGCAGCTGCAGAGGACAGTGTCCCTATGAGTTCTGAAGACGCAAACCTCTTCAGTGCATTTCCAGACAATGATACCCCTGCCACAAACGCTTCCCTAAAATTAATGATGATTACTCTCCACCGCAGTTTTCAAGCTTCCCTACAGCCTACATCATTGGCACTGAAAGTAGTGGAAGGTCGCATTGAGCACATAGAGGGGAAAATGCAGGACATTGTACAATCTCACAACTCTGTAGTGGATTCCCATACTGCTCTTAAAGAGGAAGTAACTTTCCTAAGAAACAAAATTGTCGATCTCGAAGATAGGTCAAGGCGCAACAACATAAAATTCAGGAACATTCCAGAATCGATCCATCCCAGTGAACTGCCCCAATTTATACAGCGCTTTGTGAAAGATATATTACCAGACTATCCAAACAGAGAACTTACTATTGACAGAGCGCACAGAGTCCCTCGCCCGCGCCATTTGCCTGCTGATTCTCCCCGAGATACTTTAGTGCGTATGCACTTCTTCCATGTTAAAGAAGCCTTTATGCAGGCAGTTCGCAACAGAGATAAAGTCCCAGATAGATATAAGGACATTGCTGTATATGCAGACTTTTCAGCAGCAACACTCCAATGGCGCAGATCATTCGGGCCTATCACTACAGCTCTGAGAGATGCACAAATGCTGTATAAGTGGGGATTCCCGAACAAGCTGTTGATTACGAGAAACGGGTCCACTACTATTATTCGTACTTTAGAAGAAGGAAGGGAGCTCTTGTCAACATGGGACATCCCTGTCACTCTCCCATCGATCTCCGAAAACACGACTCCTAGAAGAATGCAGCCGGATTGGCAACGTGTTTCATCACGACCGAAGAACCGCAAGAGAGACACTTGAAGGAGACGTGCTGGCTAGTACCGTCACTGTTTTTTCTCTTTAAAACTCTTCAGCTCAAACGGACTTTTGAGCCCTTACCACTCCATTCGGGCCAGCATCTGCTGGCACCCGCTGTGTGTCTGTTTTCTATGCCCTGTACGGGCAGTTATGTTTATGTTTGTTTTTTGTTGTTAACCTCTTGTTTCTTGCAGGTAAAATTGTTATTCCTTGACCATCAGAATGTGGTTCCGGAGTCCTCCAGCACCTTAGGGTACTTCTGCTATGCAATATCACTTGTGGTACAGTATGATTTCATTGTCGCACTATTAACACATCACAATGGTATTTAAATTGATTGCTTACAATGTGAGGGGTCTGAATACGCCCGCTCGCAGATCCTTTTTATGGTCTGAGGCGAAGAAACTAAATGGAGATATCTTATGCTTATCTGAAACCCACATTGTAGCAAAAAACATTCATAGGGTGACAAACCCGTTGTATCCAATAATTGTACACTCCAACTACACGACTAAAACGAGAGGAGTTATGATTGCCTTTAAAAATACCCTAGCGGTTTCTATACAAAAGGAAATCATAGACTCCAATGGTAGATACATTATTTTAATCTGCACTATTAATAATGTGAAATATACCGTAGTGGCCCTCTATGCCCCTACCCAGGGTCAATTAAACTTCCTAAGGAAACTATTCAGGCTCATAGCCAAACATAAACAGGGGCAGTTGTTGATCAGTGGGGATTTCAACATAGCCCCAGATGCACAGAGAGACATATCGCATAATGCACTCCGCTCACGCCCATCTTTAGATAATCTCCTATGGCAGGAACAACTGATAGATGTCTGGAGGGCCCAGCATAGTACTGAATTAGATTTTAGCTACTACTCCTCTGTACACAATTGCTACTCCAGGATTGACTTAATTCTTTCTGACATCCCCACTTTACTTAGTTTAGGCACCACCACTATAGAAACACGCACGTGGTCGGACCACTGCCCGGTGACCCTCTTAATTAATGAGAAAACCAATAGCTCTCCAACCTACTTATGGAGATGCAATGCGTTTCTTATATAACATCCTAAGTTTAAAAAAGAGGTGGAGGACACACTCACTGAGTACTTCCTTCATAACAACAGTGAGCAGGTATCTGCTTCCACCTTATGGAACGCTCACAAGGCGGTGGTTCGGGGCACGCTCATTAAGCTTGGGAGTAGAGTCAAACGTGAAAGAGGGAAGGTAGTGCGTGACCTCCTAAAAGACATTCAGGAACTCGAGGTAGTTCATAAACGCTCCCGAACCCAGACTCTCACAGAAAGAATCAGGAAATTACGGACCCAACTCAGAGACACCCTGCAATCGCAGTTTGAACATAAGTTTAGGAAAACTAAAGGAATATTTTATGCTCATAGTGATAAAGCGGGACGCCTACTGGCAAACAAATTAAAAGCAAAACACACAAAATCACGTATTCCACATCTCATAGACCCCATTACATCTGACAAACACATTGACCTGCGAGGCATAGCTAATTGTTTCAGGGATTTCTACGCGTCACTATATAATTTGAATGCAGATGCCTCTACTCCCCAACCCTCACAGGATTTGGTGGACGAATTTCTTAACAAAATATCCCTCCCCTCCCTGTCCCCAGAACAATTGGAACATTTAAATGCCCCCATAACAGGTCAGGAAATAGCTGGTATTATTAAAAGCTTGCCAGTTAATAAATCACCGGGCCCTGATGGATTAACAAATCAATATTATAGAACCTTTACTTCTGTCCTCCTCCCACACATGCAACATTTCTTCGAGGAAGCGAGATCCTCTGGTTCTATGCCCTCGGAAAACCAAGAAGCGATAGTAGTTACCCTTCCCAAACCTGGGAAACCCCCTGATTGCCCAAAAAACTTTAGGCCGATATCCCTGCTAAATTCTGATATTAAAATTTATTCTAAAATGATAGCAAATAGACTCGCTGAGGTGTTGCCTTCTGTGATTCATAAGGATCAGACCGGCTTTATACGCCATCGACAAGCCTATGACAATACTCGCCGGGTTGTGGACATTGTTTATTATCTAAACCAGAGGAAAGACCCAGCCATGCTAGTATCCCTGGACGCCGAGAAGGCGTTTGATCGCATTTCATGGATCTACGCCTTCTCGGTGCTCCAGAGGATGGGGATAACAGGCGATATAATGAATTGCATAAAGGCCCTTTACTCTAATCCCTCCGCTCGCATATTTGCTAATGGTTCCCTATCAGACCCCCTGTCCATCACAAATGGCACAAGACAGGGGTGCCCCCTTTCCCCTTTAATTTTTATCATTTCTCTAGAGCCCCTAGCACAAATGTTCCGCCATGACCCTAATATCTCAGGTATTCAAATAGGCCCCACGACACACACCCTATCTCTTTATGCGGATGACATCATCCTGACACTAAGTTCCCCTCAAAACTCTCTACCTCGAGCCCTCCAAATTTTAGACGAGTTTAGCACTGTTTCGTATTACAAATTGAACACGGCTAAATCAGAGGTCCTCCCCTTTCACATCCCTGACCAAACGTTAAAAAGTCTACAAAATACGATACCACTGGATTGGAAACAACACTCTATTAGATATCTCGGAACAAATATCACATCAAACCCCAAGCTTCTATATAGGCATAATTATATTCCACTTCTATCCGACCTTCAGCAACAAACAGCAGAGATGTCTAAATCTGAAATTAGCTGGACAGGACGAGTAGCTGCATTCAAAATGTTGTTACTGCCTAAGTTGTTATATCTTTTTCGCACATTACCTATATGTATCCCACTTACTTATTTTAAAGCAGTGAGGAAAATGATCTCCCAACTAGTATGGAAGAGGAAACCACCCCGAATAGCGTATAAGACCTTGATACGGTCTACTGGCGCTGGGGGGATTGGCATTCCTGACTCACACGCTTACTACAATGCTACAATACTACAACAACTGAAGGAATGGTGGGCGGAAGGGACTGACAAGAACTGGATTGACATAGAGCGAACATTTGCAGGAGGAGATTTGAAGGCTCTACCATACGCATACTCATGGCTACCTAAGTTTAAAAGACATTTGTCTCCTCCAATGCAGGCAACACTTAAGTGCTGGCGAAGCTTACACAACGCCAGGGTTACAGTCTTGACCTTTTTATCTTGCAATGCTCCCTTGTCAATACTAAACTATGCTCTTCCAGCCTCTTGCCATTCTCAGATATTACACTGGCAATTGTTGGGTATCAAAACTATCCTTCTGCTGACAGATGCTAGTAGGTTACTAGATTTCCAAACCCTTAGACTTTAATATGATATCCCGAATAGGGATTTTTTCGTATACTTACAAATAAGACATTGTCTTACTGACATTTTACAGTATAGAACCAAATGGTACACACAGTTAATAACTTCACTTTTTCTCAAGCAAAAGGGCCTGAAAAAGCTGTATGAGATGTGTGGGGATGTGGATTGTTTTTACAAAACTCCTAATATGATTCACTGGGAAGAAGCTTTACAGGCCAATTACTCACAAACCGACTGGCAGCTGGCATTTCAGTGGGCCCTGAAATCAGTGGTCAACACATCTCAGAGGGAAAACGTGTTGAAAGTTAGGCTAATGTGGTATTACACTCCAACAAAGTTACAGGCCATATACCACTCAGCATCGAATCGATGTTGGCGACAGTGTGGCGACAAAGGGGACCTCCTGCACATATTCTGGGGATGCCCAATGCTCAAACTATTCTGGACAGAGATCTCTGATATAATATCTGCTCTGTTGGGTACTCCATATCAGTTAACACCAGAGATGGCAATGCTGTCTATAGGAGTGGACAAGATCCCTCATAGAGCCAGATTTGTCATTTGTAAATTTATAACTTTAGCTACAATGGCCGTTGCGAGACAAAGGAAGGCGACACATCCACCAATAGCGGCGGATACACTACAAGATATGCGTAGAGTTTACTCTCTGGAACGTTTGATTGCCTATGGGCGTGATAGTGGCACTTCCTTTGACTCCCATTGGTTGCTTTGGACAACTAGCGCATACCACTCTGAACCGCCGGCCTACTAATTTCAGTTCACCGCAATTACATAACAGCTGCCTGGGCCCTTGAGGTACAACCATGAGCTTTGCATGTGAAGGTGCTGGAGGACCGGACCAAACTAAATTATATTAATTGACTCAGAAGATCCATGATGGTTGTGGTAAACACATGTCAATTTACATTTGGTGCAACTTCCTGCGTGAAGTTTGTTGTTGTTGTTGTTCGTTTTCTGTGTGCTATGGTAGTTTAGCTTAGAGGTGATCATGTTTATTTTTAGCTTCCTTTTACCCAAGTCAGAGTCTAACCATATCAGTTGGTCAGCTGAAGTGAGCATTGAGATGTCATTGTTTATGGTCACTACTTTAACATGCTTACAGGCGGACAAGCCGAGATGCAGCCATTGGAGGAGAGTGGGTTATTGACTCTGGAGGTATAAGCACATACATATATGAATGTGTATATGTGTTTTAAGTATATACATATGTCCTACCCTTTCACATTGCCATATTCATGTCTACCAGTCACTCAGTATTGTTGCTACTTATGTTTTGAAAAAAACTGAAAACACCACTTCAATAAAAACTTATTGAACCGTTAGATGGGAGAGCCACCACCCAGCCCCACTACGCCGTGGGATTCCGAAGGGGCAATATTTAAGAGCAAGGCGTAACTGTTCGTCCCTTGAATCATTAAAACAAGAGGCCCAGACATTGAAGGGGAGGTTTCTCAATAGGGGTTACCCTATGGGTACTCTGAGGAGGGCCTACCATGATGCCCTAGGTAGGAATAGGAACCAACTTCTAACACCTCAAGCAAGGCATGATGTTCCTCAGAAGATGAGGATCATAGGTACTTTTGACTCATCGGCACAACAAGTGAGAGATATTATCACACAATTCTGGCCCATTCTAACATCAGACCCCCTTACATCGCAACTAGTGTACACTAGACCGATGATAACATACAGACGTGGCAGGAATCTTGGGGACAGGCTGGTACATAGCCACTATTCCCCTCCACCTTCCACTATGTGGCTTAGACAACCCAAATCGGTGGGCACCTTTAGATGTGGCTCCTGCAAAGCCTGCAAGTTTGTACTTGCCACTAACACCTTCAGTGGCTCAGAAGGTCAACGCACTTATACAAATAGGGAATTTGCAAATTGCAAAACTGAGCACGTCGTCTATATGGCTATCTGCCCCTGTGATTTAAGGTATGTGGGGAAAACAAAGCGAGAGTTTCGACGCCGCATACTAGAGCATGTGGGAGATATCACGCATGAAAGGGAAAAACCTGTTGCGACCCACATGCGCCGGGTCCACTCAAATGACCCCTGGGGCATTAGATTCCAAGTAATAGAGGTCGTCCGCCCCTCCCCTCGGTGCGGACATCTTGAGAGAAGACTAACACAAAAGGAGACACAATGGATTTATAGACTGCGTACAGTCAATCCATTGGGTCTCAATGAAGCCCTCTCGTTTGCTTCTTTCATCTGACTTGCCATGCCTCTTTGATTATTTTATCAGCCTTGTTGTTGTCAACTAGCAGTATTATTTATTTACTTTTTATTTTATTTTTTATGTTTTTTCAATCTATTGGGTCCGATCTAGATCTCATTTATCAAGTATCGCATAGAGCCTTGTGTTCCTTATTTTATTGTGTATGAATTGTTTTGGGCATACAGGAGATCCAATCCACAACATGTAGACACTAATGGAGCGCACTATGTGTTCCATTCTTGTTGGACGGGCTGCGCATGCGCACTTAATAGCTGGGTGGAGCGCAGGGTGCGCTCCAAGGCAGGCACGTGCGGTCACCTGACATTTCACCGTACTGCTGGAGCGCACTCAGCGTTCCAGCGGCTGTTTGCTCCTACTTTCCAGTCATGTGATCTTTGACGTGTCCGGAAATGGCAGTGGTGCGGCGCGATATATAAGGGCCCTATATATCACATGGGCAACGTTCGGATTCACTGACAGCCGGCCATAACAGGTACCGCACAATGTTCTTTTCTTACCTGTTTGTTTTCCGGCACTACCAATGAACTTGCTACGGGGCCCTTACTATCTTAATATGCTTGTGTCTAGGTGTTGCCTTCCATTTGTGTCCTCATGGGGTCACTGGAGTCATATCGCTCTATCAATACCAGCTCCACCCACTCGGACTACTAAAGCTAAGTTTTCTGACTAACCGTGTGGATACATGTGGTCTTGCATATGCTATTGATAAGGTGTTTCTGCTTTGTATTTCATGCAGAGAGCTGATTGTGGCTCTATGGTCCCACACTAAGCATCCACACTAGGTCCATTGTGACCCTCTGTGACTAGCCATAGTATATAAGTTAAGGCATAGGTGTCGCAACATACATTTTTTACCAGCTGACAATTTATTTTGATTTATTTGGTTACTATCTGTTTATATATTAACGATATTGTCATTATAACTTTTGGGGTACTATCCTTTAAAGCACATTTACCATATACGCCATTGGAGCTTTATCCTAGCTCTCTACAAATAATGTTCCCTGATGAACCTGGGGTGTCATCTCTCAGGGGAAACGCGTTGAAACAATGATAGATGACAATTTATGAATAGCGTCATTATGGTTCATTGATCTGTGCATCTTTGTATATTTTTGTATATAAGTAAAGTGTTGCAGTGTGGTGTATTTGTTCTTGACACAATTTATTTTTGTTTGTCCATTTATTATTTTTTCCTGGGCACTTCGAGTAGAGCAGGGACTGTCTACGTGGTTGGGGCCACCCCATTAAGGAGGTGGGCACCCCAAAAAGCAGGGAGAGTTTGCACCTAGGAGAGTAGAGCACACTTCCCTTTGTTTTTTCCCACTGTCCAGATACCCACGTATTTATATCCAGGCACCACATACTTCCTTGCTGATTGTGTATAGCACCTGTTTGTTCACGTGTCTGTTATGTGTGATTTTTGAGGCATGTACCTCTTTTAACTGCTCTTTAATAAAGGTTAAGTTTTATATATTTTTGGACCTACGGTGGTCTCTCCTTTTCAGTGATATATATTCACTCCTTATGCCACCAAATGTCACCATTCAAAGGTGCACAACCCTGAACCCGGCTACTCTGCTGCCTCTGGGGGGGAAGGGAGTAGTAGTATGAGTCACCTAGCACAGTATCTTCCTGACTCAGAGGAGTCACATGACTGTCTCCAATTAATGTCCCAAGAGACGGCAGGGTTTGATCATGTGGTAGACACCCCTCTAGAAAACCCAGAAATTGAGCTCTTTGTGGATGGATCGCGGTATGGTGTCCAGGGAAAATTTTATACTGGGTACGCAGTTGTTACCCAACATGAAATTGTCAAGGCAGAACCCCTGCCTCCTCATATGTCTGCACAAGAGGCCGAACTCAAGGCTTTGGAAGAGGCCTGCAGATATGCAGAGGGAAAAACTGCCAACATATTTACTGATTCCAGATATGGGTTTGCTGATTGTGTATAGCACCTGTTTGTTCACGTGTCGGTTATGTGTGATTTTTGAGGCATGTACCTCTTTTAACTGCTCTTTAATAAAGGTTAAGTTTTATATATTTTTGGACCTACGGTGGTCTCTCCTTTTCAGTGATATATTCAATACAATACCACTGGGTCCCACCCATCGAGGGCTCACAGACTCCCCGTTCAATTTCTGTGTTTTGGACTTTTTGGCACAAGGAGTGAACATTGAAGTCTAAGGTGCCGGGCAGTGGAGAGGTGCTTGGGCTGCACTTGCGTTAGAATGGCAGTGATGTCATGTGGGGCAAGTATTGTAACAGGGTAGTTCAGTACAATGTCAGAGCTTTTATCAAGCATGAGGTGTACAGCTGTAACAGCACGGACACAAGATGGAGCTCCTCTGGCTACTGGGTCAAGTCTGGCAGAGTAATAGGCCACAGGATGTTGTTTGCCTGCCCTTACTTGAGTGAGGACAGCTGAGGCGTGGCCAAGAGACTCAGTGCAAGAGTCTGAAAGGCTTGCATAGATAATAGAGACACAGCATTTGACTCTTCATTGGCAACTCCCTATGGGCGTTTCATTTACTGAGAGTGTCCATTTGTTTCCTCCTCTCTGGGGCAGAGAGGTGCACGACACTCAAGACTAAAATGTCCATATTTGCCACAGTTGAAACACCTACCCCTGCGGCGAAATATTCCTCCCTTTCCCTCTTCTGAGTGGAGCTGATAAGCAGCGACACCCGCTCTACGTCTTTTGGTGAATTCTACTTCCACTCCTTTAGCAACTTGCAACAGAATAGGAGGTTGTAGAGACTAGGGATGCACGATGCACCGAAAAATCGATTCTACTATCGATTTTCGGGCCATATTTTCGGTTCGATACCAGGATTTCCTGGTATTCGATACTTTATGATAAGCCGCGCAAAAGTGCGGCTTATCATAAAGTACACAGCAGAAGACATAGCAGGCAGTAAGCTGAGTGCCTGCCATGTGCTCTGCGTGGCCCCCCTGGTGTCACCTCCTCTGTCCACCCGCCCTCACTCTCTCCGCTCCCGGCGGCGCTAACTTCCAATAGCCGTCACACAGCGATCGTATGTGCCGGCTATTTAACTGTATAGATGCCGCTGTCACACGGACAGCGGCATTATCCCCCTCTCCTAACCTGCTCCCTATGTAGCAGGGGTCGGCTACTGTGTGTAGCAGACCCCCGCTACTAATGACTGCGGCCGGCAGTCATTTACCCTTTAGTGAAAGGGTCAGAGCAGGGTCGGCGGCTGCAGAGGGAGAGCGGCCGGCGCTTCATGAAGAGAAGGCTGAGGGCGGGGAGGAGATGCGGCCACTACATCACTACACTGTAAGGTGGGGGCCACAGGACTATGAGGGGGCGGCAGGCAAGACACACCCTGGGCGGACATCAGCTATGTGAGAGAGGTGAAGAGGGGGTCGGCCTGGCTCTCACTGGGATGGGGGAGGGGGGTCTGCAGCCTGCAGTTTACCTTGCTGCCCAAATCCAGGTCACCCTGCTGGGTCAGTGGTCACCATGCCCTGACAGCAGGAATACAGCTCCCATCACCCCCCCTGATAGCTGGTGTGTGTGTGTGTGTGTGTGTGTGTTACATGACTACAGCTCCCATCATCCCCCCTGATAGCTGGTTTGTGTGTGTGTGTTACATGACTACAGCTCCCATCATCCCCTCTGATAGCTGGTGTGTGTGTGTGTGTGTGTGTGTGTGTGTGTTACATGACTACAGCTCCCATCATCCCCCTTATAGCTGGTGTGTGTGTGTGTTACATGACTACAGCTCCCATCATCCCCCCTGATAGCTGGTGTGTGTGTGTGTGTGTGTGTTACATGACTACAGCTCCCATCATCCCCCTGATAGCTGGTGTGTGTGTGTGTGTGTGTTACATGACTACAGCTCCCATCACCCCCCCCCTGATAGCTGGTGTGTGTGTGTGTGTGTGTGTGTGTGTGTTACATGACTACAGCTCCCATCATCCACCCTGATAACTGGTGTGTGTGTTACATGACTACAGCTCCCATCATCCCCCCTGATAGCTGGTGTGTTACATGACTACAGCTCCCATCATCCCCCCTGATAGCTGATGTGTGTGTGTGTGTGTTACATGACTACAGCTCCCATCATCCCCCCTGATATCTGGTGTGTGTGTGTTACATGACTACAGCTCTCATCATCCCCCCTGATATCTGGTGTTACATGACTACAGCTCCCATCATCCCCTCTGATATCTGGTGTGTGTCTGTGTGTTTTACATGACTACAGCTCCCATCATCCCCCCTGATAGCTGGTGTGTGTGTGTGTGTGTGTGTGTGTTACATGACTACAGCTCCCATCATCCCCCCTGATAGCTGGTGTGTGTGTGTTTTACATGACTACAGCTCCCATCATCCCCCCTGATAGCTGGTGTGTGTGTGTGTTACATGACTACAGCTCCCATCATCCCCCGATAGCTGGTGTGTGTGTGTTACATGACTACAGCTCCCATCATCCCCCCTGATAGCTGGTGTGTGTGTGTGTGTGTGTGTTACATGACTACAGCTCCCATCACCCCCTGATAGCTGGTGTGTGTGTTACATGGCTACAGCTCCCATCATCCCCCTGATAACTGGTATGTGTAACATGACTACAGCTCCCATCATCCCCTGATAACTGGTTTGTTACATGACTACAGCTCCCATCATCCCCCTGATAACTGGTGTGTTACATGACTACAGCTCCCATCATCCCCCTGATAACTGGTGTGTTACATGACTACAGCTCCCATCATCACCCTGACAGCTGGTGTGTGTGTTACATTACTACAGCCCCCATCATTTCCCTGATAGATGAAGTGTTAGGCCTCTTTCACACTATCCATGCTGCGACCCGGCACGGATTCCCCCCCTGCCACCCAGCCGCAGAGATGACAGGAGAGCATGATGTGCTCTCCTGTCATCTCATCTACTACTCACCTACTCCCCGCACTGACCATGGAAGTGGCCGGGACTACGCTGCCTGGAGAAGGTATCATAGTCCAGGCCACTTCTGGTGAAGATGAAGCCTGTCAGCACAGGGAGTAGGTGAGTAGTAGATGACATGATAGGAGAGCACATCATGCTCTCCTGTCATCACTGCGGCTGGGTGGTGGTTAAGGGGGTCTGTGCCGCGATCCGCACTACGACATGTCCTATTTTTTCGCGGTACGGACCATCGTGTGAATGGCCACATTCACTTTAATGGGCCGTAAAATTGTCCATGGTTGCTGATCCGCGACCACGGACAATTTTATGGGACGTGTGAAAGAGCCCTTAATGTAATATCCCTTAATGTAAATAATGTCAACTTTATTTTTAAAGTTAAAAAATTTAAGGAACATAAATTGGTTCCATTGGACCTGACAGTTGGGGGGGGGGGGCATTTCTAATATTGAGGTTTTTTTTGTGTTTTTTTTTTAAATATTATTTATTAAGTATCGAATTGGTATCGAGGATTGAAAAAAAAATGTTGGTATTGGTATTGAACTCAAAATTCTGGTATCGTGACATCACTAGTAGAGACCTCCACTCAGGTCTGGCCAATACCAAACCTTTACAAATGTTTTCTCTAAGACCCTCTACAAAAGCAGCAGTCAAAATTCTATCATGCATCAATGAGGTATTTTCAAAGCCCAAATCCATCCATCTCTGCTGCAGTCTAGTATAAAACTTCTCCACACTTTCTGTCTTGTCTTGTTGCATATCAGACAAGGTGGCTGACTGATCTGCTAGACTCTTCCTCCCCCACTCAGTGAGTCTGACTATATATCGTTCCCCAGACTGAAAAGTTGTATCATCCCCATCACAAGAGCCCACAGCAGAAGCAATGAGTTGAGAAAACGAATCCCCAGCTTTGCACTGCACCAATTCCTCCAAATCCCTCCAACTGCATAAAAAAGCCTTCCTAATCTTTGCCATCTCTCTACAAAAAGGCATAGGCAACTCCTCTGGATTAGGAATTCTGCTCATTATTGCTAGCATCTCACAAGGGCGATAGGCAGGCTCAGCAGGATAATCATTTGGCCCCCTAAGGGGGCTAATCCCATAACTTGGTTGTTGGGGTGTGCGCCAAAAAGGATTTGATCTAGATTTTTTTGGCGCAGATGATGTTCTTTGGGATCTAAAATCTCTATCTTCCAAAATCATTCCTGCACTTTCCTGTGACTGCGGTGCACTTCTATCTAAATAGGGTAGAAGTGATGGTGGATTACTATATTCAAGGGGTGCATTAGAGGCACCTCCCGTAGTCATTATAGGTGCAGCTACAGTAGGCACACTTGATTGTGGTGGTACGTATAATTGGGAAGAATTATTTGCACATACGATAGGGTAAAGGCCAGTACTGGGGGATATAGCTAGACTTAGCCTTTTTTTGGGTGTAGTACATTTACAACAAATCTCTCTCCAGTCAGGATTCTTGTGTCTACAACTACACTCCCAACCCCCACCATATGGGGGTGGAGCAGTATGCACCATAGAAGGTATACCATTTGGAATTGAAGTTGGGGGATGGAGGGGATTTTGGATTGGAATGTTTTGCACGATGGAGGGAGTTCCTGTCGAAAGAACATTACACACGGTGGTGGGGGCTGCCCCACCCTGTGATGAAGAGCTAACACACTCTTTGTTTTCAGACATTTTCTCATATAAAAACTGCCCATCTTTCTCAATTTCTTTCAACTTTCCATCAGTCACTTCTTCTAAAGATATCTTCCACCATAATTCTGCTTGTTCTAGATGGTTATTATCCTTTAACCAACCTCTCTTTTCCTGCAATATCTCTTTCCACAATTCTTCCTTCAATCTACCACTTTCTGGCATCCCTAAGGCTTGCATTAACTATTTCAACTTTTTAATTGCATCTTTACCTTCTCTTTTTAACTGCATCTTTACCAATACTCAGCTCGACAGGGCTGACCAATACTCTTTTGTTTCCTCTTTATCTATTTAGCTCTCTGCACTCGGCTGACCAATATTCAGCTCAAGGGTGAGGCTGACCAAGCTCTACTCAGCTCCCTCCTGGCTGACCAATATTCAGCTCATAGAGGGGCTGACTAATTTCTACTCAGCTCCCTCCTGGCTGACCAATATTCAGCTCATAGAGGGGCTGACCAATTTCTACTCAGCTCCCTCCTGGCTGACCAATATTCAGCTCATAGAGGGGCTGGCTAATTTATGAGTTCTTTATTCACAGTTACAGACAGTTCTAACTCACTTTCTGTTTATATGCAATTTCTTTATGCAGTTTCTATATAACAGCCTCTAGAGGGAGCCCTTACACAATACACAATACTACGTATTACGTCTCACGTACTGCGTTATATCCGAATGGTACCGGATATGCTTTCTACAAAACACAGAATTTTAGCACTACCAACACAAAGAGGGGATCTTAGGGTTCTTTATTTAGATCTAGATCCAGCACAATTGAACCCTAAATAACGTTAGGTCAACACTCAGGAACAAGCTAAATGGGAACCAAGAGGAAATTTGTAAGAAATAAGGCTTTCTTACCTGCTGCAGCTGTGATCTCATTTAATGTTCCCCCTTAAAGCTTATCTTTGGTACGGTTGAACAAACGCCATTTAAATCTAGATCATCCGAGTCACGGCACCAAAATTGTTATCGCGCTAATAGCAATTTCTTCTTCTTTGTGCGGTATCCAAATTATATCAAATAATAGTATGAGCGCTCATACAGATTCACACAGACACCAATAGCAATTGGTATCAATGCAAAAAGGTTCTGCTTTATTACACAAACAACAGTTCTTATACTAGTTATGACGTACAGGAAAAGGGTGGTTACATCATTGGTTAATACTGGCACAATTGGCTATTTGCCTACTCGGGAGTGTCTTACGCTGATGAGTTCCTAAGTTAACTGACACCCAAGACCACTCATATTCCCCCCCCCCTCCCAAGTCTTATATAGAAACAAAGACACATTCAAATATATATAATGATTATCATATGGCAGTACGAGCTATACCTGAGTATACATATAGATATTATTCAGACTATATCTCTCACAGCGTCATGGGGGCAATGCAGAGCATCAAGTGGGAAAAGTACACCAAGCAAAAAACAAGGAAGCTGCAGCTTACTCAGCTTAGGCCAGTTCACACAAAATAAAACTGGTGGAATTCCGCAGCGGAGCTCTCCACTGCGGAATCTCGGCAGCCTTCGTGTCATACTGGCAGTCTACTGGAGGGTTCGTACACCTCCTCTCTCCACGCCTTTCGGCTCGGAAGAATTGACATGTCAACTCTTCTGCGTGGAAAGAGGAGGCGCGAACCCATAGACTGCCATTATGACACAGAGGCCAGTTTTACTCCGTGTGAACAGGTCCTTACACAGAGGTGAGATAGGGAGGGTAAGATAAGGAAGTCCGGCCAGACCTATTTTTTTTATTTAGTTCTGGGGAGGGGGAAGCTAAAAGAAATAAAATACTTTTACCTCTCCTCTCCAGTGCTGGTGGCTGCATACTGCAGGGTCGTGATGTGTTATACTCCCAGTCTGGGGCCATAGGTGTCTTGTCTCAGCTGACTGGCTGAGCGGACCTGACACGTCACAACCCGGGTCCCTGCTTACACCAGGAAGCACCCAGGGACTGGAAAAGCGGTATGTGGCCACCAGCGCTGGAGCAGGGGAGGTAAAAGCATGTTGTTTCTTTTATCCTCCCCCTCCCCAGCACTTGCTTAAAAAAATGGGTCTGACTGGCTTTGTCCTTTAATTTATTTAAAGAGCTGAGTGAGTTTTAACAAAGATATATATGTTGAGCAGTACACAGTCTCTAGATGGGTAAGGACTAGGGATGGTCCAAACCTGCCGAGGTTCGGGTTCGTATGAACCCGAACGCTCGGCATCAGATTCCCGCTGTCTGCCTGCTCCCTGCAGCTGGTGGATACAGCGGGAGGACCGCCTAGAAAACTGGGATACAGCCTATGGCTATGGCTGTATCCCAGTTTTCTAGGCGGTCCTCCCGCTGTATCCACCCTCTCCATGGAGCGTGCAGACGGGGAATCATTTCCGAGAGTTCGGGTTCAAACGAACCCGAACCGAAGCAGGTTTGGACCATCCCTAGCAAGGACCTATTAGATGTGTTTGCGTGTGCTATGTATCATGGTTATATATATGAAAATGGTACAGTACAACATGGCATTGACTAGGAGTGGTTGAATTAAATAATAAATATAAAAATTAAATATAATTAATAAATATAAAAGTAATTCTATATTGTTCATAGTTAATTGATATACATTATTATTTTGTTTTGCAGCTCCTGAACCTATGGATCTTGATGGACCTGATCGAATAGGATACATCAAAACGGAACTAATTTCAGTATCTGAAGTGTAAGTATTGCACAGATAAATGTGAACAGAACATAAGCATAAGAACAGAACATAAAATATAATGTCACTGATGCCATATGCCATAGTGCCATATGTGAAACAATACCAAATGGCTGATATCCTGATCTATGATGACTTCACATACCAGAAAAAAAAGTACTTAAAGGGAACCAATCAGCAGAAAAACGCATACAAAGCTTTTGAAATGTGCTGTTAGACCACACAGCACACTTGACACACATGTTTTCATAGCCTCCTTGCCTCCCCCGTGTAAGCCGCAAAGTAACTTTATAAAACTGGCGCCCTGTATGCAAATTACCTGAGGTAGTCATCAGGGCGGTGTGCCGGTAGCAGGTAGTCACGGTCCCCTGGGCGTTCTTTCGCTGTAATCACGCCCCTGTGGGCTTGATTCAAATGGGCGAGTAGCTGTGACGTCACTCAGGAGCACGCCGTGCGAAGCGGCGTCCGGCATCAGAACGTAGCCGCGCCGACGCCGGGCACGGCGCGCTCCCGAGTGACGTCACAGCTACTCATCCATTTGAATCACACCCAGAGGGGCGTGATTACAGCGAAAGAACGCCCAGGAGACCGTGACTACCTGCTACTGGCACACCGCCCTGATGACTACCTCAGGTAATTTGCATACAGGCCGCCAGTTTTATAAAGTTACTTTGCGGCTTACACGGAGGAGGCAAGGAGGCTATGAAAACATGTGTGGCAAGTGTGCTGTGTGGTCTAACAGCACATTTTAAAAGCTTTATATGCGTTTTTACGGTGATTGGTTCCCTTTAAGCAACTCAGCCCTGTCTCTTGGATACATATGTTGCACAGGAAAAAGGGTTTTAATTAGAGATGAGCAAATCACTCATCTAAACAAAGCGATGCACTTTGTTTGGTTAGCAATCCGCTCATCAAGGCCTGTGCCTTTCAGTGTTGCTCCGCTCCCTGCCGCTCCACCCTGGGTGCTGAAAGAAGTTTCCCAAGATTGGATCTAGCTTTTCCCAGAATCCTTGGAGGAGCGTCACAGAGTGGAGCAGCGCTGAAAGGCCAGTGGTTTGATTAGACAGATTCTCTTCAAAGTGTATTTATCATTTTACTGCTGCGGTTGTAGCAGTTTTGTTGTCAAAACTTCAGCAAGTACACTATCCTCTTCTAAAGCGATCGATCAACAGAACTGTCAGAAGCGTGCTACACTAATTACACTTACAATTCAGTCTATGGTGGCAGTTATGTTGACCATGACCACCCATATCTAATAGGGCTAGTGCTTTATTACTGATATATGGAGGAAATGCTTCACTCTGTGTACTAAATGTATGTTATAAAATGTTTGTCTGGTTTTAATAAGTAAGGGGTTTAGATTGATAGAACAAAAATATATTGATGAAGAACATTTATAAAATTCATATAAAAATTCAAATTATAAAATTTTGAAAGTCAGTACATTTTTTCCGACTCCAGACAAAACTAGTTCCGACTCCAACTCCACAGACCTGTTGTGAACCATTCTAAACCATTGATCACTCACGATCCATCATATGAATTACTGGAGGAATTTTATTTATTGCTGTTTTTCATTCAGATATTCACAGTCAAGTCATAGTATTATTATGACTACCAGGTAATATCCACAGTAAACGCCATGTGCATTTATGGACGGCAGCTTAATAAGTTGGGAGTGAATTAGCACCCTGTTGCCCAGTGCAATTATCTGCCGAATTAAGCAGATATTGTCCCGTGTAATAAAGCCAAAGATCAGCCGAGGGGCCAATCATCGACTGATTCTTGTCCTTTAACAAGCTAAAAAAAATCATTGGCTGTGCAAAGCTCTATGTAATAGCTGATGCGTAGCCAAAAGCTGATGAAAGGGCTAAGAAAATAGTAATGATGATACGCTTATCTGTCCACGTTTCCATGGTATCCTCCTGCCTGTTGCTCACTGACCGCCACTGCTGGCACTTCTGAACCCATCTCTTTCAGTATCTGAAGTGTAAGTATTGCACAGATAAATGTGAACAGAACATAAGCATAAGAACAGAACATAAAATATAATGTCACTGATGCCATATGCCATAGTGCCATATGTGAAACAATACCAAATGGCTGGTATCCTGATCTATGATGACTTCACATACCAGAAAAAAAAGTACTTAAAGGGAACCAATCAGCAGAAAAACGCATATAAAGCTTTTGAAATGTGCTGTTAGACCACACAGCACACTTGACACACATGTTTTCATAGCCTCCTTGCCTCCCCCGTGTAAGCCGCAAAGTAACTTTATAAAACTGGCGCCCTGTATGCAAATTACCTGAGGTAGTCATCAGGGCGGTGTGCCGGTAGCAGGTAGTCACGGTCCCCTGGGCGTTCTTTCGCTGTAATCACGCCCCTGTGGGCTTGATTCAAATGGGCGAGTAGCTGTGACGTCACTCAGGAGCACGCCGTGCGAAGCGGCGTCCGGCATCAGAACGTAGCCGCGCCGACGCCGGGCACGGCGCGCTCCCGAGTGACGTCACAGCTACTCATCCATTTGAATCACACCCAGAGGGGCGTGATTACAGCGAAAGAACGCCCAGGAGACCGTGACTACCTGCTACTGGCACACCGCCCTGATGACTACCTCAGGTAATTTGCATACAGGCCGCCAGTTTTATAAAGTTACTTTGCGGCTTACACGGGGGAGGCAAGGAGGCTATGAAAACATGTGTGGCAAGTGTGCTGTGTGGTCTAACAGCACATTTTAAAAGCTTTATATGCGTTTTTACGGTGATTGGTTCCCTTTAAGCAACTCAGCCCTGTCTCTTGGATACATATGTTGCACAGGAAAAAGGGTTTTAATTAGAGATGAGCAAATCACTCATCTAAACAAAGCGATGCACTTTGTTTGGTTAGCAATCCGCTCATCAAGGCCTGTGCCTTTCAGTGTTGCTCCGCTCCCTGCCGCTCCACCCTGGGTGCTGAAAGAAGTTTCCCAAGATTGGATCTAGCTTTTCCCAGAATCCTTGGAGGAGCGTCACAGAGTGGAGCAGCGCTGAAAGGCCAGTGGTTTGATTAGACAGATTCTCTTCAAAGTGTATTTATCATTTTACTGCTGCGGTTGTAGCAGTTTTGTTGTCAAAACTTCAGCAAGTACACTATCCTCTTCTAAAGCGATCGATCAACAGAACTGTCAGAAGCGTGCTACACTAATTACACTTACAATTCAGTCTATGGTGGCAGTTATGTTGACCATGACCACCCATATCTAATAGGGCTAGTGCTTTATTACTGATATATGGAGGAAATGCTTCACTCTGTGTACTAAATGTATGTTATAAAATGTTTGTCTGGTTTTAATAAGTAAGGGGTTTAGATTGATAGAACAAAAATATATTGATGAAGAACATTTATAAAATTCATATAAAAATTCAAATTATAAAATTTTGAAAGTCAGTACATTTTTTCCGACTCCAGACAAAACTAGTTCCGACTCCAACTCCACAGACCTGTTGTGAACCATTCTAAACC
This sequence comes from Dendropsophus ebraccatus, assembly GCF_027789765.1. NCBI lineage: Eukaryota > Metazoa > Chordata > Amphibia > Anura > Hylidae > Dendropsophus > Dendropsophus ebraccatus. The sequence goes on along the minus strand of NC_091462.1, from coordinate 67,317,127 downwards.
ATTGATCACTCACGATCCATCATATGAATTACTGGAGGAATTTTATTTATTGCTGTTTTTCATTCAGATATTCACAGTCAAGTCATAGTATTATTATGACTACCAGGTAATATCCACAGTAAACGCCATGTGCATTTATGGACGGCAGCTTAATAAGTTGGGAGTGAATTAGCACCCTGTTGCCCAGTGCAATTATCTGCCGAATTAAGCAGATATTGTCCCGTGTAATAAAGCCAAAGATCAGCCGAGGGGCCAATCATTGACTGATTCTTGTCCTTTAACAAGCTAAAAAAAATCATTGGCTGTGCAAAGCTCTATGTAATAGCTGATGCGTAGCCAAAAGCTGATGAAAGGGCTAAGAAAATAGTAATGATGATACGCTTATCTGTCCACGTTTCCATGGTATCCTCCTGCCTGTTGCTCACTGACCGCCACTGCTGGCACTTCTGAACCCATCTCTTCAGTGACAGGCCGCCCAGCCAATCACTGGCTGCAGTGCTGTTACATCTCAGTGGTGGTTTGCTGAGATACCTGTCACCGCAGAGATGAGTTCAGAAGTGTCAGCAGTGAAAAGGCAGGGGACACTGGGGGCGTGGAGGGGTAATTATACATCTTTATTATTTTCTATATAAAGCAAGGGCTGAACATACATTGCTAACAATGTCTGTGTAGCCCCACACGTACATTGAGCCATAAAAAGTTCACTTACAGTGCAAGGGCAGGCCATGTAATATGGTCAAAAGGTAGATTGTCACAGGTATCTGGTATCTAGAGCCATGCTGCCTGTAGAGCATCCCTCATGTCATTTCCCAGCTGTCACCACCAGCTTGTGTTCTTTCAGCAAAGGTTGCAGGGCAGTTTTTAGGGCATTTTGGCAACAGGGCGAATCCTGATAAAAGCGCCCCCGCCCCCGGACCAGTTCAGCCCTGGGGAAGGAAGGGGGGCTTTTATCAAGATTCGGGTTACTAGGAAGAAGCAGTGTGTGTATTATGGCATAGAACAGTGTTGCATGCCTACGATATATTGTTCTACTGAATACAAAGACATCATTCAGTGACTCACAGGTGACCTCTCCATCTGGCCTAGACCACCATGACAATTTCTTGCAGCTACAATTCATCTCTTCTGAAACTTCCAGACAAACATCTTAGGCTCCGCCCTTCCAGCAACTTCCTTCACTTTCCCCCTCTTATGGGCTCCCAAACTGTAGTAATTGCACTGTTTGGTGCACTAAAATCAGTAGGTATATGGATTGCCCCCTGTATGTAGTATCCCCTGTTGCACCTCCATATAGTAATAATGCCCCCTGCTGTGTCCTCATAGAATAATAATGCTCCCTGCTGTGCCCCCTTATGGTAATAATGCCCCCCCTCTGTGCTCCCATATAGTAATAATACCTCCTGCTGTGCCCCATATAATAATACCTCCTCCTGTGCCCCCATATAGAAATAACGCCCCCTGCTGTGCTCCCCATATAGTAATAATGTCTCCTTGCTGTGTCCCCATAAAGTAATAATGTCCCCTGCTGTGCCATTATATAGTAATAATGCCCCCTGCTGTGTCCTCATATAGTAATAATGTCCCCTGCTGTGCCTCCATATCAGGGGCGTAACTAGAAATGGCTGGGCCCCATAGCAAACTTTTGATTGGGCCCCCGCCCCCTCAATCGACCACTATGTCATCAGCCCACTCAGCTCTACACAGGTTTTGTACACCATATAAATTATAGTACAGTTATATTAAGTGACTCACAGGGGGCGTCTTCTCTGATTGGAGTTGTTTCCTTTTCATTTTCTTCTCCATCCGTCCTGGGTCATTATGAGAACTTCTCCGAGCCACAAATCCACAGAATCTGCCAGACAGACATATTAGTCTGCTCACTCTGGCCCCATCCTCATCTCTCTACACACTGCACATCTGTACGTGACCCCCTTATAGTATATGCCCCTATGTGTATTCCCCCTTACTGATGCCACCTGTGTTGGCCCCGTATAAATTACCCCCGTGTGTGTGTTGTCCATCCCCCTTGGTCCATAGCCCTCCTGTATATCCCCCATAGATGGCCCCCTGTATATCCCCCATAGATGCCCCCCGTATATCTCCCATAGATTCCCCCCTTGTATTATCCCCCATAGATGCTCCCCCCTGTATTATCCTCCATAGATGGCCCCTGTATATCCCCATAGATGCCCCCTGTATTATCCCCAATAGATGCCCCCCCCTGTATATCCCCCATAGATGGCCCCCCTGTATATCCCCCATAGATGCCCCCTGTATATCCCCCATAGATGCCCCCCCTGTATTATCCCCAATAGATGCCCCCCCTGTATTATCCCCAATAGATGCCCCCTGTATTATCCCCCATAGATGCCCCCCCTGTATTATCCCCAATAGATGCCCCCCCTGTATTATCCCCAATAGATGCCCCCCCTGTATTATCCCCCATAGATGCCCCCCCTGTATTATCCCCAATAGGTGTCCCCCCCTGTATTATCCCCAATAGATGCCCCCTGTATATCCCCCATAGATGCCCCTCCCCTGTATTATCCCCAATAGATGCCCCCCCTGTATTATCCCCAATAGATGCCCCCTGTATATCCCCATAGATACCACCCCCTGTATTATCCCCAATAGATGCCCCCCTGTATTATCCCCAATAGATGCCCCCCCGTATTATCCCCCATAGATGCCCCCCCCCCTGTATTATCCCCAATAGGTGTCCCCCCCTGTATTATCCCCAATAGATGCCCCCTGTATATCCCCCATAGATGCCCCCCTGTATTATCCCCAATAGATGCCCCCCCTGTATTATCCCCAATAGATGCCCCCTGTATATCCCCCATAGATGCCCCCCCTGTATTATCCCCAATAGATGCCCCTCCTGTATTATCCCCAATAGATGCCCCCTGTATATCCCCAATAGATGCCTCCCTGTATTATCCCCAATAGATGCCCCCTGAATATCCCCCTTTGCAAAGCAGATTAAAAAAAAAAAAACTCACCTAACTCCACCGTCGGCTGTCTTCTCCCGGGCACAGGTGACGGGATCAGCGTGGCTCAGTGTCCGCCAGGGCAAGTACTTCTGGGGCAGGGAGCATCTCTTACAAGCGCTCCTGTGCCGTGCCGGAAGTACAGGCTGGGGGCGGACGCTGAGCTCACTGGTAACTGTGCTGCCGGGACGGCAATCTCGCACGTCCTGTCCTATCCCAGACAGCACAGGTACCAGTGAGCTCAGCGTCCGCCCCCAGCCTGTACTTCCGGCACGGCACAGTAGCGCTTGTTAGAGATGCTCCCTGCCCCCGGAAGTACTTGCCCTGGCGGACGCTGAGCCCGTCACCTGTGCCGGGACATCTCAAACAGCTGCAGCACCCGGAAGGCCTGCTCGGCCGCCGGGTGCTGTAGGCTATGTGAGCTCCAGGGGCCTGCGCCACGGGCCCCCGATGCGGCGGGGCCCCGTAGCAGCCGCTACGGCTGCTACGGCGGTAGTTCCGCCCCTGCTCCATATAGTAATAATGCCCCCTGCTGTGTCCTCATAAAGTAATAATGTCCCCCTGCTATGCCCCATATAGTAATAATACCTCCTGCTGTGCCACCATATAGTAATAATGTCCCCTGCTGTGTCCTCATATAGTTACAATGTCCCCCTGCTGTGCCCCATATAGTAATAATGCCCCCTGCTGTGCCCCATATAGTAATAATACCCCCTGCTGTGCCTCCATATAGTAATGATGCCTCCTGCTGTGCCACTATATAGTAATAATATCTCCTGCTATGTTCTCATATAATAATGTCCCCCTACATTGCCCCACATATAGTTATAATATTGTCCCCCTGCATTGCCCCATATAATATTAATGTCCCCCTGAATTGCCCCACATACAGTAATAATAATGTCCCCTGCATTGCCCCATATACTTATAATGTCCCCTGCATTGCCCCATATACTTATAATGTCCCCCTGCATTTAGCCCATATAGTAGTAATAATGTCCCTCTGTATTGTCCCTCATATACTAATAATAATTTCCCCGTACATTGCCCCTATATACTTATAACGTCCCCTTGCATTTTCCCACATATAGTAATAATGTCCCCTTGCATTGCCCCCATATACTTATAATGTCCCCCTGCATTGTCCCCCATATAGTAATAATGTCCCCCTGCATTGCCCCATATACTTATAATGCCCCCCTGCATTGAGCCCATATAGTAATAATAATGTCCCCCTGCATTGTCCCCCATATACTTATAATAATGTTCCCCTGCATTACCCCCATATACTAATAATGTCCCCCTGCATTATCCCCATATAGTAATAATGTGCCCTGCATTTCCCTCCATATAGTAATAATTTCCCCCTGCATTGCCCCATATACTTATAATAATGTCCCCCTGCATTGCCCCATATACTAATAATGTCCCCCTGCATTGTTCCCTATATAGTAATAATTTACCCCTGCATTGCCCCCATATACTTATAATAATGTCCCCCTGCATTTCCTCCATATACTTATAATAATATCCCCCTGCATTGTTCCCCATATAGTAATAATGTCCCCCTGCATTGCCCTCATATACTTATAATGTCCCCCGTGTTGTCCCCCATATAGTAATAATGTCCTCCTGCATTGCCCCATATACTTATAATAATATCCCCCTGCATTATTCCCCATATAGTAATAATGTCCTCCTGCATTGCCCCCATATACTAATAATGTCCCCCTGCATTGCCCTACATTTAGTAATAATGTGCCCCTGCATTGTTCCCCCCCCCCCCCCCCCCAAAAAAAAAAAAAAAACTATACTCACCTAATACGGTCATGGATCCTGTCTTCCTCTATTCTGGTCTCTTCTCCCCTCTTCAGCCTGTCAGTCACCGGAGGGATCCCCCAGCAGGCACAATGACGCCATCACTGCGCCTGCTGGAGGATTCCTCTGGGATCTGAATGGGTGATCCGTGCGGCGCCGACACGTGAGTGAGACAGCTCCAGGGTCCGCAGTCCGTTGCACCACCCTCCGGGGGGAGGGAGGGGAGGTTGCACCAATGATGCGGTGAGTGTGCTGGGGCTGGGCCATCCTAGCTGTTGGCACCCCGTGCGGTGGCCCGGCCCTAGAAACAGCCATGAGAGATTGCAGTGTATTTGTTTTCTATTGTTTCTTGACTGATATGGTATGTGGTATCCATCAGTTTTTTAGTGCAAAAAACTGGATTAAGTGGTGCCATTTATCCACCCACAATAGCATGCAAACAGTTTACTTAGCACACAGTTTCAGAAATAATGCCACCCTTTGCTTGAAAGTAGAGATGAGCACAGTGGAAGACCTATCGCTTGTGCAGCCGATTCCACTGCACAGGAGCCCTGGGCAGCTGGGGGCCCCTCAGGCTCAGGCTCCGGTAAGCTGCAGTTCTGTAGCTGAGTTGTTAGCAAAGCAACAGGAGCTTTGGGATGCGCTCCGGCTGCTCTGATAATTTTCTTCCGCCCTGCACACACATCCAGCAGCATCGGAGCCACATAGTCTCCTCCCCTGACCCAGCCTGATGGAAGAGAGCGTGTCTGTAAGTCCTGCTTTTTGCTATCTCCTTATGGCTGAGCTGAAGGGTACAGGGGGTCACCATGGAACCAGGGCTGGCGTTAGGGGGGCAAACAGGGCAATTGCCCTGGGGCCTCACCTCCAAGGGGCCCCCCTGCAGCTGCTATAATGCCAGTAAGCAAAGCTTACTGTGAAAACGCTGCAGCCTTCTTCTGGCCGATGGTTCCCAGTGCCTGGTTCACCTTAAATGACATTCCTCCTTAATGGTGCGTTCACACCTACAGGATCTGCAGCTGATTTTATGCAGCAGATTTCATTTAAATAACTGAACACAGCATCAAATCTGCTGCAGATCTGCTGCAGATCCTGTAGGTGTGAACGCACCCTAAGAGTGCAAAAACACTTGGCATATACGCTGCGTATTTACTGCTGCGATACGCAGCAGATTAGATCTAAATAACTGAACACAGTATCAAATCTGCTGCGTATCTGCTGCGTATACGCTGTGTGTATTTGTACCCTAAGAAATCCCCCCTCCCCCCTCTGTTCTCTCCCCTCTCCCACTCTGACAGACCTCCTGCTTCCTGGGATTTCAAGCAAATGTCGGGACAGGATGGTAAGGGAGGACGGGAATGTCTGCAGATACAGAGCAGCTCCCTGCTCCCTAATACATCTTCCTCACCTATATACTTGCTCCTTGCTCCCTAATACATCTCCCTCACCTACGGGGGTGGATTAAGTTTACCATAGGCCCCGGGCTGTTCACCAAGCCTGGACCCCCCCACCCCACTGTAACTATGGTGGCACTAGCCTTGCGTTAATAGTATAGTATAGATAATGTCATGATGTCCTGATTTGTGCAAAATTGCAAAAAAAAAAAAAACTGGGATTTTTTTTTTGCAAATCATGGCGGAAGTGTAACCAGGAGACAGTACACCACTGAAAGTTTAAGTCTTTTTGGGTGGTCATGGGCCCCCCAGGAACTCAGGGCCCCGCACTACCGCCCGAAACACCCCTATTATAATCCACTACTGCTCACCTATATACCTGGTCCCTGCCTGCCCATTACATCTCCCTCACCTATATACCTGCTCCCTGCCTACAGAATAAATCACCCTGACCTATATACTGGCTCCCTGCCTGCCCAATACGTCCCCCTCACCTATTTACCTGCTTCCTGCCTGCCCAATACATCTCCCTTACCTATATACCTGCTCCCTGCCTGCCCAATACATCTCCCCAGGACCGTTTCTAGGGCCAGGCGAGCCGGGCCACCGCACGGGGCGCCAACAGCTAGGGGGCACCCTGCGCCACCCGACAGTATCCGTCCCGCAGCCCCTGCATCCTTAGAAGCTGGAGGCTGCAGGGGGAGAGGTGAGTATCTAATGGGGGCTATGAGGAGGGGGTGGGGGGAAGCCTGCACAGAGGGAGCCCCAGATATGTCCAGATAAGCCCCGCCCCTGCGATAAGCCCCGCCCCCGGCGCAAATGTTCACAGTTTACCCAGCTCTCCCAGCATCCTGTATGTCAATGTAATGGAGGTCATCCAGATTTCCCAGCATTCTGTATGCTGTGGTTGCTGACAAGTGGTTGATAATAAGTGGAGTTGAAAAAGAAGTTGTTGGTTCTGTGGGTTTGGAGTGACTGATATATTGTTGTTTTTGTGCAATTGTGTGGTGTGCATTGCTGCAGCGCATATATAGTACCATAGCTGCTTAGGCTAGGTTCACACTGCGTTTTTAGCATCCGTTTAACGGATCCGTTTTTTGCAAAAAACGGATGCATTTGTGTGCATCCGTCTTTGATCCGTTTTTCCATTGACTTCCATTATAAAAAAAAACGGATCAAAACGGATGCGTTTTTTTTACGCACAATAAAGTACTGTTGACACTACTTTTTTGACCGCTAAAAAAACTGATCCGTTAAACAAATGCTAAAAACGCAGTGTGAACCTAGCCTAAGTTAAACAGGTCCAAACAGTTTTTTTTTCTCTGGTCTGCTCTGCGCCTGGGGGTGGGGTTAATTGATCTCAGGGGCTTAAATCAAGGCTCAGCGCTCACTGCTGTGGTTGCTGACAAGTGATTGATAATAAGTGGAGTTGAAAAAGGAGTTGTTGGTGATTCTGTGGGTTTGAAGTGACTGATATATTGTTGTTTTTGTGCAATTGTGTGGTGTGCATTGCTGCAGCACATAGATAGTACCATAGCTGCTTAGTTAAACAGGTCCAAACAGGTTTTTTTTCTATGGTCTGCTCTGCACCTGGGGGTGGGGTTAATTGATCTCAGGTGCTTAAATCAAGGCTCAGCGCTCACTGTGCGTGCTTGCTCACTGCTGTGGTTGCTGACAAGTGGTTGACAATAAGTGGAGTTGGAAAAGGAGTTGTTGGTGATTCTGTGGGTTTGGAGTTACTGATATATTGTTGTTTTTGTGCAATTGTGTGGTGTGCATTGCTGCAGCGCATAGATTGGACCTGTTTAACTAAGCAGCTATGGTACTAACAGTTTTTTTTTCCTCTGGTCTGCTCTGCACCTGGGGGTGGGGTTAATTGATCTCAGGTGCTTAAATCAAGGCTCAGCGCTCACTGTGTGTGCTTGCTCACTGCCGTGGTTGATAATAAGTGGAGTTGAAAAAGGAGTTGTTGGTGATTCTGTGGGTTTGGAGTGACTGATATATTGTTGTTTGTGTGCATTGCTGCAGCGCATAGATAGTACCATAGCTGCTTAGTTAAACAGGTCCAAACAGTTTTTTCCCTTACGTCCATCAGCGTCACAATAATGGGGGGGGGGGGTATTATTGCCCCTGTGAGCTTAGGCAGGACAAAGGAACTTTAATAGAAAAAATAAAGCTTTAACCCCTTAACGACATCGGGCGTTTCCCCGATCGCTGCGTGTTCGCACACAGCGATCGGGGAAGATGGCCTGCTATAAATCATAGCAGGCCATCTTAGCTTCTCGGCACGGGGGGTGGTTAACACCCCCCGTGCTTACGATCGCCGCTATAGGCTGATCAATTCAGATCAGCCAATAGCGGCGATCGGAACCTTTCCGGGTCATCGGTGACCCGATGACCTGGAAAAAAATGGCGAGGACGGCACCGACCGCCATTACTGTAAAAAGTAATGGTGGTCACCGTGCCACCGGCCCGATCGCCGTGAACGGCCGGCCGGCCGTTCACGGCAATCGGGCCGGTGGCACGGCGATCAGAGTCCAGCAAAATAATAAATAACTGCCCTGGACCCCTCAGCTAGGTAGCCGAGGGGTCCAGAGCAGGTATTTGTACATTACTCACCTGTCCCGGGCTCCTGATCGGCATCTTCCGGGTTCGCGGCGTCCTCCATCTTTCCGGCGCGTCTTCGGATCTTTCCGGCGGTCCCCGTCGTCTTCTTTCGGCTATTTCCGGCTCCAGCTTCCTCATTTTCCGGATTTTGCGCTCTGCTGCCCTCTAGCGGCTGATATGTGTAATACACGTATCAGCCACTATAGGGATGTTCAGAATGTAGAAAAAGTTTTTTTTTTTTTTTTCCAAATTTTTTTTTTTTCTATTTTCCGCACCCTATCGCCGCTGAGTGTTGATCAGCATCGCACGAAAGTGCGCTGCTAATCAGCAACTCCTCCTTTTTGGCGTAGGGTGGTTTTTTTCTATATCCTACTGCCACGGTCTGCTGATAAGTGCCGCACATAAGTGCGGCATTTATCAGCAACTCCTTTGTTGGCGTAGTTTTTTTTTTTTATACTTACTGTAAAAAAACACGTAAAAAAACACTACATTACACCACACTACATTGAATAAAGTTTGACACTACACCACTACATACCCCATATACCAATTCCCGTATAAAGATGGCCCCCAGGGTGTTTTCGGCGTCAGAGGGATACGTTATTGCCTCCGACACCGAAACAGCCAGTGAGGATGAATGGGGGGTCCTTCTTTCCTCCATTCATTCTCATCATCCTCATCATCCTGTGACGTGTCTGGGGGTAGCGTAGCGTACGATGCCCCCCAGACACGTCTTTTCCGCCAGTACCGTCCCAAAAAGAGATCACGGTATGGTGTGAAATTCTCCAAACTCTGTGAGCGTACCTCAGGGTACACTTACAGATCTAGGGTACGTGCACACTGCAGAATGGCGAAGGATAACCCTTCGTGCATTCCGCAGCTGGCACCCACCGGCGGACTGATGCGGGCGCATGTCTCTACCCGTGTCATAGACTCCATTCTATGCACGGGCGGATTCCGTCGTCCATCCAAAGAATGAACACGTTGGACAGAGAGCGGAATCCGCCGGTGCATAGAATGGAGTCTATGACACGGACGGAGACGCGCGCCCGCATCACTCCGCCGGCGGGTTCCAACTGCGGAATGCACGACGGGTTATCTGTCGCGATTCCGCAGTGTGCACGTACCCTTAGAGTGTATGTAGAAAGGGACACCCGAATGCAGCCCCCAGATGCCCCCTCCCCCCCATCCTCGGAACAAGTGGGAAGATCGTCCGGGAACTGATCTTCCCACTGCTGGATAAAGGTTACCACCACCTGTACGGGGATAACTTTTATACCAGCGCCCCCTCTTCTGGTCCCTCGCTGCCCGAGCTACTGTAGCTTGCGGCACGATCTAAACATATCAGAAGCAGTAATAGAGCCCTAATATTTAGCAGCCATGGAGCGGACCCAGCGCTTTTGGATATGAAGGACCCCGTATCGCACCAGGGCAACATTTTCCAGGTGACGTCCCCCACACTGGAGAAAGGGAGACCCCAGAAGAAGTGCAGAGTGTGGGGTAATAGGGGGATCAGGAAGGACACCATTTTCCAGTGTGACACCTGTCCTGATCCCTCCGGCCTCTGCATACTGGATCGCTTCAAGGCGCACCACACGTCACTGGAGTTCTACATTATCTAAATTCTGTCCCTTATTCCTATTTCAAGGGTTACGTTGATCCAGGGATTATTCTGATCGCCAATATGGAGTCGGGAAGGAATTTTTCCCCTGTGATGAGGCTACTGTCGTCTGCCTCACAAGGGTTTTTGCCTTCCTCTGGATCAACACAGATTGAGTTTGATGGACACCTGTCATTTCCAACCTTATAAACTAATAATTGGCCTAATACCCCCAAATAAATTAGAATTGTCCCTTTTCCCAGCTAAATAGGTATGGCCGCCATTCCCATTAGAGGATGCCATGATGCAATTACAAAGCCTCTGTGCGGCCAGGACAGTAGAAACCCCCCACAAGTGACCCCATTCTGGAAACTACACCCCATAAGGAATCTAACAAGGGGGGCAGCGGGGATATGGCCCCCTGGTGACGGCCACATTTGGGACGTGAAAATGAAAAAAATGGTATTTTTTATTTTCTCGGCATATGTTCTACGTAAGTGCCCGTAAACAGTGGGGTCCATATGCTCACTGCACCCCATGTTAGATTCCTTATGGGGTATAGTTTCCAGAATGGGGTCACTTGTCGGGGGTTTCTACTGACCTGGCAGCACAGGAGCTTTGTAATTGCGACATGGCCTCCATCCTCCATTCCGGACTCTAAATGGCGCTCTGTCCCTTTGGTGGCTTGCCCTGTGCCCATATGGCACATTATGCCCACATATGGGGTATTTTCGTACTTTTTGTGTTCATTTTCTTTTTTAACCCCTTGTGGAAATGGAAAAAATCAAGGCTAGACCAACATTTAGTGTAATTTTTGTAAAGTTTTTACTCTAAATCATTAATCTTGTCATGATTTTTTCATTTTCACAAGGGGCTAAAAGATAAAAAAACAATAAATGTGTAGAGCAATTTCCCCTGAGTACGGAAATACCCCACATGTGGACATAAAGCGCCATGCGGGTGCAGGGTAAGCCTCCGAAGGGAAGGAGCGCCATTTCGTTTTTGAAGGCTGGATTTGAATGGAATGGATTTCGAGGGGCCATGTTGCATTTAAAAGGCCTCTGTGTTGCCAAGACAGTTGAAACCCCCCACAAGTGACCCCATTATGGAAACTACACCCCTCAAGGAATGTAACAAGGGGTGTAGTGAGCATATGGACCCCACTGGTGACTGGCACAAATGTGGAACAATGTGGCGTGAAAATGAAATATTACATTTTTTACACTATAATGTTGGTTTAGCCTTGAATTTATCATTTTCACAAGGGGTTAAAAGAGAAAAAAACACACAATATGTGTAGAGCAATTTCCCCCGAGTCCGTAAATACCCCAAATGTGGACATAAAGCGCCATGTGGGCGCAGGGCAAGCCTCCGAAGGGAAGGAGCGCCATTTGGATTTTGGAGGTTGGATTTGGCTAGAATGGATGATGAACGCCATGTCGCATTTACAGAGCCCTCGTGCTGCCAAAACACTGGAAACCCCCCACAAGTGACCCCATTCTGGAAACTGCACCCCTCAAGGAATCTAACAAGGGGTGCAGTGAGGATATGGACCCCTTGATGATGGGCACATTTGTGCCATGAAATTGAAAAAATTACATTTTTTACTTTTACGTCACATTGTTCCACATTTGTGCCCGTCACCAGTGGGGTCCATATGCTCACTGCCCCCCTTGTTAGATTCCTTGAGGGGTGTAGTTTCCAGAATGGGGTCACTTGTGGGGGGTTTCCAGTGTCTTGGCAGCACGAGGGCTCTGTAAATGCGACATGGCCCTTGAAATCCTTTCCAGTGAAATTCAGCTTCCAAAAGCCAATTGGCGCTCCTTCCCTTTGGAGGCTCGTCCTGCGCCCCCTTGGCACTTTATCGCCACATGTGGGGTATTTCCGTACTCGGGAGAAACTGCGCTACACATTTTGTGTCTTTTTTTTCCTCTTATCCCTGTAAGAAAATGAAAAATTGAAGGCTAGAACAACATTTTAGTGTAAAAAATAAATTTTTCTTTTTTCACGCCATATTGTTCGGAAAATCTGTGAAGCACCTGTGGGGTCCAAATGCTCACTGCACCCCTTGTTACATTCCTTGAGGGGTGTAGTTTTTTAAATGGTGTCCCTTTAGGGGTGTTTTTTAGGTTTTGGCACCCCAGAGCCTCTGCCAACCTGAAGTGGTACAGTCAGAAATGACCAAATATAACGGAGGCGTTGAAATTCACTAGGCGCTCCTTTGTATCTGAGGCTTGTGGTTGCGTCAAATAGCGCAATAGGGCCACATATGGGGTATTTCTATAAACTGCAGAAACGGGGCAATAATTATTGGGGCGCATTTCTCTGGTAATAGGTTTATAATTATGAAAAATATTGGATTACAATAAAATCTCTGCACAGAAAATTAAAATTTTCAAATTTCTTACACACTTAGCTTTTATTTCTGTGACTCCCCTAAAGGGTTAAAACACTTTCTGGATATGCTTTTGCAGAGTGTGGGGGGTGCAGTTTCTGAAATGGGGTGCTTTGTGGGGCTTTCTAACATACAGGCCCCTCAAATACACTTTAAACCTGAACAGGTCCCTAAAAATATCTGATTTGGAAATTTTACTGGAAATTTGGAAATTTGTTGCTAATGTTTTAAGCTTCCTATCGTCTAAAAAAAAATAAAAGATCGTTTAATAAATGCCGCCAACATAAAGTAGACATGTTGCTAATGCTATTTAATATATAATTTATGTGGTATAGCCAATTTCTGTATATGCAAAAAAGTTTCAAAGTTGGAAAAATGCAGTTTTTCACATTTTTTCACATTATTTGGGTTTTTTTCATAAAGATTCGTTATGAGTATCGACTCCAATTTACCAGAAATGTAAAGTACAATATGTCACGAGAAAACAATCTCAGAATCAGCCAGATAGGTAAAAGCATCCCGAAGTTATTAATGAATAAAGTGACACTGGTCATATTCATAAAATTTGTCTCTGTCATTAAAGCCATTTCAAGCTCTGTCCTTAAGGGGTTAATGAAATGATACTGAATAGGCCCCTCCTCCCCAGTATAAGAGGAAGCCGGCTCCCCATACACCATGAGTTTTTATTTGTCCTGGAGTAAAAGGCAGGACTCCCTCCTCCCTCCCATGTGTTTGTGTCTTTCTTTCTTTCTTCTTACCTTCCTTTCAGTTCTTTTCAGTCTAGCCTCTCCCCGCTACATTCTCTGTCAGTGGGGAGAATTTTTTTTCTTCCTAAACAGCTCCTGGATCAGACATTTGCAGTGCCGGCGGGTGGAACGCAGTTTGCGTTCCACGAGCCGGACCGGAAGTGACGTATCGGCGGGCTGTCTGCGTTCCACCAGTCCAACGCCCGGAAATTACGTCAGACGCGCCATTTTTGGTATGTTTGATGCGGCACTCCTCCCTTTGGGAGGAGTGGAAAAGGGAAGAGGTCTCGGTTTTGGCGCCACTGAGGATTTAAAATCCGGATCCCTGCAGCAGGTACTTGCTGTCTCTTTTTAGAGCCAGCTGTTGGATTTTTTTGCAGATTCTTTTGCTAACAGATCCAACCCCTACTACTGTAGAAGATGTCTATGGATTCCTCTGGATGCAAGTCTGGAGCTAAGAAGCACCACCTAACCTGCAGAGAATGTGGTGGGTAATAAGCTGAGGAGTCTGTTGCAGTTAAACAGACAGATAGCTAACCTACCTTATTCATTACAGAAATTCCCTTGCCGGACGACAGTGAATTCACCACCTGCTTTTCGTGTCGGCCCCGGATCCAGGTGAGACTTAATCCTTTAGACTTTAACCCTTTAAGGACCGGGGCAATTTTTATTTTTGCGATTTTGTTTTTTCCTCCTTGTGCATAAAAGGCCATAGCAGTTGCATTTTTTCACCTAGAAACCCACATAAGCCCTTATTTTTTGCGCCACTAATTGTTCTTTGCAATGACAGGCTGAATTTTTGCATAAAGTACACTGCAAAAGCAGGAAAAAATTCAATGTGTGGTGAAATTGAAAAAAACCCCACATTTTGTGTTTTTAGTGGATGTGTGTTTTTACACCGTTCGCCCTGGGGTAAAACTGACTTGTTATATATGTTCCACAAGTCGTTACGATTAAAACGATATGTAACATGTATAACTTTTCTTGTATCTGATGGCCTGTAAAAGATTAAAACCATTGTTTACAAATATACGTTCCTTAAAATCGCTCCATTCCCAGGCTTATAGCGTTTTTATCCTTTGGTCTATGGGGCTGTGTCAGGTGTCATTTTTTGCGCCATGACATGTTCTTTCTATTGGTACCTTGATTGCGCATATACGACTTTTTGATCGCTTTTTATTAACATTTTTCTGGATTTGATGCGACCAAAAATGCGCAATTTTGCACATTGGGATTTTTTTGCGCTTGCGCAGTTTACCGTACGAGATCAGGAATGTGATTAATTAATAGTTTGGGCGATTACGCACGCGGCGATAGCAAACATGTTTGTTTATTTATTTATTTATTTACTTTTATTAATAACCTGTGAAAAGGGGGGTGATTCTGACTTATTAGGGGAGGGGGCTTTTTATTAATAGCAACACTTTTTTTTTTTACTTTTAAACTTATACTAGAAGCCCCCCTAGGGGACTTCTAGTATAAGTGCTCTGATCTCTCATTGAGATCTCTGCAGCATAGATATGCTGCAGAGATCCATGAGATAGGCACTCGTTTGCTTTCGGCTGCTGCAGCCGGAAGTAAACGAGTGCCGAGCCGGGGACGGCGCCATCTTGGATCGGTCCCCGGCCGGCTTCAGTTACGGAGATCGCTCCTCCGGGATAACATCCCGGAGGAGCGATCTCCCCACTAGACACCAGGGATGACGCTGCGTCCGGTAATCGGATGCAGCTGTCAACTTTGACAGCTGCATCCGATTACTGTATTAGTATCGGACCGTGCCCGCTAATACCGGCGGTCCCGGGCTACAAGCGGCACCCGGGACCGCCGCGGTTCAGAGCGGGGTCGCCGCGCGGCCCCGCTCTGAACGTCCTTACCGACCGCAGGGAGTAAATATACGCCCGCGGTCGTTAAGGGGTTAAGGTTTAGTCCTCTGGCGTACTATAAGGTCTATTTCCATAGGATAAACAGGAGCCCACGATCCAGGACGTGGTTATATGGGTTAGTGACCTTGTAAAATCCTCGGTGGATGGCTTAAAAGAATCCCTCACTCAGTCAAGGTGTGTGCTTCCATCTACCCCCCCCCCTCTCACCTTCCTCACTTTTAAGGTAGAGACTGAAGTATCTCCTCCTTTTTTAGGAAGAGATCAAGGAGAGACCAACGATCAATCTCCAGCTATGTCAGATGAGGGATACAGAATCCTAGATGAAGTGTATTCCTCGGATTCTGAGAGAGACATCAAAAAGAAGGAGAAATTCCTATTCAATCCGGATAAAATTTCTAAATTAATAAAATATGTCCAGGAGGCCACAGAGCAGCCTGAGCCTTCTACTAGTACCTCCAGAGCATTCAGGATGGATGATTTCATTTCCGACTTTGTTAAGGCGGAATGGAAGAGGCCTGATAAGGCCCCTGCTATAGGGAAAACATTTTGGGCCCTATTTCCACTAGATGAGGAACAGTCTAGCCCTTGGGTGGAACCACCTAAGGTGGATGTGGCAATATCAAAATTGTCCAGGAATATTTTAGTCCCTGGGGATGATGGCTCTAGTCTCAGGGATCCCATGGATCGGCGCATTGAGGCGTCCCTAAAGAGATCCTATACCACAGCGGCTGGACAGGGGGCCATAGCCATTGCTAACCACGAGGTTTCCAAGGCACTTAGGAAGTGGCTCAAGAAGATGCAGGAAGACATTGACTCTGGGGTGAGCAGAGATGATATACTAGATTCATTTAAAGAAATCAACCTTGCAGTGGATTATATATCTGACTCAGCCACTCATCAGACCAGATTAGCATCTAGATCTTTGGCCCTGTCAACTGCTGCCAGGAGAGCGCTGTGGCTTCACCCTTGGGCAAGGGACAACCCGTCCAAGTTTAATTTATGCAATATCCCCTACACTCCCGGGAAGCTATTCGGCAAGGAACTGGATTCCTTGATGGAAGAGCTCTCTGACCGCAAGGGTAAATCCTTGCCGGCCCCAAAGAGGTCCTTTCGTCGGTATCCGGACAGGTCTCCTCAAAGAGAGAGACAATACCGATACAGAGGTAGAGGGTATGGAGGTTCAAGAAGAGGTGGTGGGACTAAGAGAGGTAAGTCCCCCCCTAGAAAGAAGAACGCCTTCTGACGCCAGACTCCCAGTAGGAGGCCGCCTCGCACATTTTCTACCAGCTTGGGAGAGGTGGATCAGGGACGCCTGGGTCCTAAACATTGTCAGGAGGGGATATGTGCTGTCCTTACAACATCTGCCACCAAGAAGATTCAGGATTTCATCTCGTCTCTCACCCAACAAACAGAGGATCCTGGAAGACTCTATTCTGGATCTGGTCAAGATTTCTGCCCTGGAACCTGTACCGAGAGAAGAAATAGGACAGGGCGTCTATTCACCTGTGTTCCTTGTTCCCAAACCATCAGGGAAACACAGACTAATAATAGACCTTCGTTTCCTAAATCGCTTTATGGTAAAGAACAGATTTCATATGTAAACGATAAAGTCTGTGAAGACAGTCCTTTGCAGAGGAGACTTCATGGCATCACTAGATCTAAAGGATGCCTATTTCCATATTCCAGTCTTCCAGGATCACAGAAAATATCTACGGATAGCAGTACACGTGGGGAGACGCGTCCTGCATCTTCAGTTCAGGGTCCTCCCGTTCGGGACATCTTCAGCACCCTTCATCTTTACAAAAGTAGTAGCCTCGGTGGTGGCAGTTCTGAGGTTACAAGGCGTAACCATATTCCCCTACCTAGACGACTGGCTATTGATAGCCAGGTCCCAGGACCTCCTCAAGCACGGGGTCTCCACAAAACTGGATCTGCTCTCCGAACTCGGCTGGCTTGTCAACTGGGAGAAGTCAGATCTAACTCCCTCTACAAGAAAGACCTACCTGGGATTTATCATAGATTCCCAGGAGATGAGACTATTCCTTACTCCAGAGAGGAAGAAAAGAATTCTGGACGGATACCGCTTTCTGAGAGCTCCTCGCTTGGTCTCTCTGAGGACCCTGATGAAGTATCTAGGGCTTCTAACATCGGCCACAGAAGCCGTTCCTTGGGCCTTGTTCCATATGAGACCTCTTCAGGCGGAGGTTCTCCAACAGTGGAACAGACAGACTTCAGGTCTGGACAGGAAGATCAGACTCTCATTAGCTACAAGACAATCTCTACAGTGGTGGTCTCACGTAAGAGACGGTGCAGCGCTAGAAGAACCAGATTGGATCACCCTCACCACAGACGCTTCAGGCCGAGGATGGGGTGCTCATCTAGCTCAGAGGACAATTTAGGGAATTTGGACTCCGTCGGAAAGACTCCTCTCGTCGAACGAACTCGAACTGAGAGCCATTTTCAACGCCCTAGTTTACTTCTAAGATCTTCTCCAGGGTCAAGCGGTAAAGGTAAGAACAGACAACATTGCTTCTGTATATTACCTGAGGAAACAAGGTGGCACCAGATCCAAACCCCTCCTCAGAGAGGTAGGGAAGATCTTGAGATGGGCAGAATCAAATCTTGCCAACATTTCAGCTGTCCATATCAAGGGGACTCTGAATGTTCTGGCAGACAGGCTAAGCCGGGACCTGGCAATTCCAAGGGAATGGTCTCTGAACCCTGTAATATTCAACCAGATAACAGCCAGATGGGGAATCCCGGAAATAGATCTGATGGCGACCCGTCAGAATGCGAAACTCCCAAGATTCTGCTCACTATACCCGGAGGACAACCCAGAAGTAGTGGATGCAATGTCAATAAGGTGGGAGTTCAGACTGGCCTATATATTTCCTCCAACGGCCATGATTCCCAGGATCCTTCTGAAGATCAGACAGGACAGGACTTTGGTAATAGCAATAATTCCATTTTGGCCGAAGAGATCCTGGTTCTCCCTTCTCATGACTATGAGTCAGGGGAGATATTGGAGGTTGCCACCCTGGCCGAACCTGATGTCTCAGGACACACAGCTATCCTACAACCTAGGCTCACTTCACTTGACAGCATGGAATCTAACATCCCCCTATTAGAGGCCAAAGGCTTTTCTTCTAGGGTCCGGGAGACACTCTCCCACTCAAGGAGTAAGGCGACTAACAGAGCGTATGCAAGAATCATGAGGATCTTCAATTCTTGGTGTTCTCAGCACCAGATAGACCCTAGTACCCCATCCATTCCCCAAATATTGGAATTCCTGCAAGATGGGTATGATAAGGGACTATCCCCAAGCACGTTGAGAGTCCAACTGGCCGCTTTATCAGCATCTCTACATCAGAAGCTCCTTCAGACCCAGGAAGTAAAAGAGTTCATCAAGGCAGTGTCTAGGCTTCGCCCCAGGATCTGCAGACCAGTTAACCCTTGGGACCTTTCCCTAGTTTTGAGGACACTAAGTAAGGAGCCCTTTGAGCCTCTAGGCCAAGTCACTTTGAACCAATTGACTTTAAAGACAGTGTTTTTGATGGCAATTACTTCTGCCAAACGTGTAGGAGAACTACAAGCATTCTCCGCTGTAGAACCATACACTACCTTCCTAGAGGACAAGGTTCTTTTGAGATTTCTCCCCACCTTCACACCAAAATGTCCATCATTTTCTAATCTAAATCAGTTGGTAACTATACCAGTACTACCTGCAGAGTTAACATCGGAGGATGCTGAACTTAGTAAGCTGGATGTAGTAAGGTGTTTGAGAACATATCTACAGAGAACCCAGGATTTCAGAAGATCCGAAAATCTATTTATATCCTTTTCAGGGAAGAATAGAGGGCTGAAGGCATCAAAACCGTCTATATCCAGATGGATTTCTGAGTGTATAAATACCTCCTACCAGATTAATGACAAGGATCCGCCTGAGTTTACCAATGCCCACTCGACCAGGGCGGTCGCCTCTTCTTGGGCGGAGAGGGCTTTTATTCCCTTGGAACAGATTTGCCAATCTGCCTCCTGGTCTACTCCAAAGACCTTTTTCAAGTACTACCGCATTAGAGCCTCTGAGTCTTACACTTCAGGTTTTGCCTCCTTGGTAGTCAGTCAGGCCTTCTTGGATTCCCACCCTAGGGATTAGTTGTCTTGCTAAATCCCCATTATTGTGACGCTGATGGACGTAAGGGAAGAGTACATTTGATTGATATTGTGTTTTCCCTTAGTCCCATCAGCGGCACAACTTCCCGCCCTATTATATTGTTAACTTTTTTCTTTATAAATAACTCATGGTGTATGGGGGCCGGCTTCCTCTTATACTGGGGAGGAGGGGCCTATTCAGTATCGTTTCATTAAAGCTTTATTTTTTTCTATTAAAGTTCCTTTGTCCTGCCTAAGCTCACAGGGGCAATAATACCCCCCCCCCCCCCCATTATTGTGCCGCTGATGGGACTAAGGGAAAACACATTATCAATCAAATTTACTCTTTTTTTCTCTGGTCTGCTCTGCACCTGGGGGTGGGGTTAATTGATCTCAGGTGCTTAAATCAAGGCTCAGCGCTCACTGTGTGTGCTTGCTCACTGCTGTGGTTGCTGACAAGTGGTTGATAATAAGTGGAGTTGAAAAATGAGTTGTTGGTGATTCTGTGGGTTTGGAGTGACTGATATACAGTATTGTTGTTTTTGTGTAATTGTGTGGTGTGCATTGCTGCAGCGCATAGATAGTACCATAGCTGCTTAGTTAAACAGGTCCAAACAGGTTTTTTTTCTCTGGTCTGCTCTGCACCTGGGGGTGGGGTTAATTGATCTCAGGTCCTTAAATTAAGGCTTAGCGCTCACTGTGTGTGCTTGCTCACTGCTGTTGTTGCTGACAAGTGGTTGATAATAAGTGGAGTTGAAAAAGGTGTTAAAAGAAGGAGTTACAATTTCTGGTAAGTGCTAAATCACTGTTTTTGTTGCACTGAGGATGATGACTAGTGAGATGGAAGGTTTCATTCAGTGCGCAGTCTGCCGCATGTACGCACAACTGGAGCAGGAGTTCCAGGGTGAGTACCGCTGTGACAGATGTGAGCATGTTGCCCATCTAGAAGCTCGAGTTAGAGATCTGGAGAAGCATATTGCAACACTGAGGGAACTTGGCCACCTTGAGAGGGAACTTCGGCTCACTAAGCAGGAAGTTAGTTGGGTGGTGATATTGATCAGGAGGCCCAAGTAAGTAGCTGGGTTAATGTAGTTAGAGGGACCAGTAAGGGATCCAAGAAAAGGAAGGCCACTTCTCCTACTGTATACCCAAGCAAAATTGCCAAGTTAGGTGATGATGCGAGGGTATCCATGTCAGAAATGGCAGATCTAGTGGAACTTGTTCTCCCTAACAGCCGGGGAAACAGTCCAACTAGTAGTGGGCGGGATAGTATTGTAGGTAGGCCTAGACAGTTAGTGGTTGTAGGGGATTCTATATTTAGGAAGACGGATAGAACAATTTGTCGCCAAGACCGCCTCAACCGAATGGTTTGCTGTCTCCCTGGTGCCAGGGTTTGACATGTGGTGGAAAGGGTGGACAAATTACTTGGGGGGGCTGGGGATGACCCAGCTGTCGTGGTCCATGTGGGAACCAACGACAGGATACAAGGTAGGAGGAGGTCTATTAAAAATAATTTTAGAGAACTAGGTGCTAAGTTGAAGGGAAGGACCTCCAAGGTTGTATTCTCTGGAATACTGCCTGTGCCATGTGCATCGCAGGAAAGACAGCGGGAGCTTAGGGAGTTAAATACATGGCTCAAGTCGTGTTGTAGAGAAGAAGGGTTTGGGTTTTTAGAGCACTGGGCTGAATTTTCATTGGGGTACAAACTGTTTTCCGCAGATAATTTGCACCCTAATTGAAGGGGGTCCGCTGTGCTGGGAGAGAGAATCCTAGAAGGGGTGGAGGGGTTTTTAAACTAGGGATGTGGAGGGAGGACAATGTAGTGTGTAATATAGTGGCGGATAGGTTAGAGAGGGGACAGAACATTGAGGTGGAAGGAGAAGGGTCCTGTGGGGGGGGAGGATAAGAGCAGTGGATAGGGAGATCCATCTGTTGCAAATAAACAGTGGGGATGATTGTAGCCACAGCACTGTAATAAATCCTATTTCTTATAATGTAGCGGTCAAACTCGATGGTAGTATAAAGTGTATTGTTACTAATGCCAGAAGTCTAGCCAGCAAGATGGGGGAGCTGGAGGCCTTGGTTCTGGAGGAGTCCATTGATGTGGTTGATGTGACTGAGACATGGCTGGACTCCTCACATGACTGGGCTGTCAATATTCAGGGATTTGCATTGTTCAGAAGGGAGCGGGTGGGCAGAAGGGGAGGAGGAGTATGTCTGTATGTCAGAAATTATATTAAAGTGAGTGTAAAAGATGCAACAGTGGGCGATGACTGTGATGATGTGGAAACATTGTGGGTAGAACTACAGAAGGAGGTAAAGAGTGAAAAAATTATTCTTAGTGTAATCTATAGACCCCCCAACATTACTGAGGAGGTAGATGGCCAGTTGAATAGACAAATAGAGCGGGCTGCCTGGGAGGGGACAGTAGTGGTAATGGGGGACCTCAACTACCCCGATATAGATTGGGGTCACAGTTCAGCTAAAACCACAAAGGGGAGGGAATTTCTTAACCTCCTGCAGGATAATTTTCTGGGCCAGTTTGTGGAGGAGCCAACTAGAAGTGATGCCTTGTTGGATCTGGTTATTTCTAACAACGCTGAGCTGGTTGGGGATGTCACTGTCCATGAACACCTGGGTAATAGTGACCACAATATAGTGACTTTTAGCTTAAAGTGTAGAAAAGAAAAACATGTTGGGAGGGCAAAAACTCTTAATTTAATTTAAAGGGCCAATTTTCCTTGGTTAAGGGCAGAACTACAGGGCATAGACTGGGAGCGGCTGCTGTCACATACTGATACAGCTAATAAATGGGAAATCTTCAAATCCACATTAAATAACTGTACTGCCAAATATATTCCTATGGGTAACAAATATAAATGGTTAAAATCCAATCCCACATGGCTTACAACCGAGGTTAGAAGGGCTATAAATGAGAAAAAAAGGGTTATTTAAAAAATACAAATCAGAGGGGTCAGCTTTAGCCTTTAAACATTACAAAGAAGTCAACAAAACCTGTAAAAATTTAATAAAAGCAGCAAAAATTCACAATGAAAGGCAGGTAGCTATAGATAGCAAAAGAAACCACAAAAAATTCTTCAAATATATTAATGCAAAAAAAACAAGGTCAGAGCATGTAGGACCCCTAAACAATGGCGATGGGGAGTTAATAACTGGGGATCAGGAGAAAGCTGAGTTACTTAAAGCGTAACTGTCATGTTTTTTTTTTTTTATTGCAGAAATCAGTAGTATAAGCGATTTTAAGAAACTTTGTAATAGGTTTTATCAGCCAAAAAAGCCTCCTTCTGTACGCAATAAGCAATTTCCCAGCCTCCCCCCCCCCTGACTTCTTATCTGTGAATTATCAGGCAAACACGTCTTCATTACAGAGAAGCCAGTGAAGCAATTTCCCAGCCTCCCCCCCCCCCCTGACTTCTTATCTGTGAATTATCAGGCAAACACGTCTTCATTACAGAGAAGCCAGTGAAGGGGGGAGGGGCTGGTGGAGAGGAGTGAGCAGGAAGAGGTGACATGAAGGTCAGCTATTTGTAGACTCTCTGGGCACCTAAAACGCTAGATTCTGGGGTCAGAAAGGTCAGTGCTTATCTATGAACTTACTGAGAGAAGATTGCAGGGTGTTGTGCTTGCAGGACTGCTCCGTGCTCAGTCACTGCTAACAGCCCCTCCCCTCTCCATAGCCACATAATGGAGACAGAAATCCTGCTTCTTCTGATGTGAGGGGGGAGGCTGGAAGATTGCTTTTTCAGTCCAGAAGGAAACTCTTTTGGTTTATAAAACATATTACAGAGTTTCTTAAAATCGCTTGTACTGTTGATATTTAATGTTTTCAAAAAAATGGCCCTGAAATGACAGTTAGGCTTTAATGGGTTCTTCAGTTCTGTATATACAAAAGAAGAGGATGAAGCTGTGGTGGGTGGGGCCAGTACTGAGGTGGGTGGGGCCAGTGCTGCTAACACATGTAATGTACTGAACTGGTTTACTATAGATTTGGTCCAAGATAAATTAAATAAACTCAATGTAACCAAAGCTCCAGGGCCTGATGGATTACACCCCAGAGTTCTTAGGGAACTCAGTTGTGTAATTTCTCTACCCTTGTATGAAATATTCAGTGATTCTTTGCTTACTGGTATTGTGCCGAGGGACTGGCGTAAGGCAAATGTAGTGCCGATCTTCAAAAAGGGCTCTTGAACTTCCCCAGGTAACTATAGACACGTAAGCTTAACATCCATTGTGGGGAAACTATTTGAGGGGCTTATAAGGGACTACATCCAGGAATATGTAGTGACTAATAGTATTATAAGTGATAACCAGCATGGTTTTACCAAGGACAGAAGCTGTCAAACCAACCTGATATGTTTCTATGAAGAGGTAAGTAGAAGCCTGGACGGCGGCGCAGCTGTGGATATTGTGTACCTGGATTTTGCTAAAGCGTTTGACACAGTTCCTCATGGGCGTCTGATGGGTAAGTAAAAGTCTATCGGTTTGGAAAGTTTAATGTGTAACTGGATTTAAAACTGGCTTAATAATCATACCCAGAGAGTGGTGGTCAATGATTCCTACTCCGAATGGTCCCCGGTAATAAGTGGTGTACCCCAAGGGTCAGTACTGGGCCCTCTTCTGTTTAACTTGTTTATTAATGATATTGAGAATGGAATTAACAGCAATGTTTCTATCTTTGCAGATGACACCAAGCTTTGTAGTACAGTACAGTCTATGGAGGATGTGCAGATGTTACAGGATGACTTAGACACACTGAGTGTTTGGGCGTCCACTTGGCAAATGAGGTTCAATGTGGATAAATGTAAAGTTATGCACCTGGGTACTAATAACCCACATGCATCATATGTCCTGGGGGGAGTTACTCTGTAAGTTATACAACTTTGTAATGTATGTTATGTCTGTGAACAGCCCCCTTCCCCATGTCCCACCACCCCCACCCGTGTACCCAGAAGTGTAGTGCATTATACATTACCTTATCCGTGTTGCGCCAGTCCCCCATCTTGTGCCAAACGTCATCTTCAGCCGGCTGGCCCGAACACCTCCGGTCTTTCCGAGTGCCGGACGCCCTCTGCCGCGTCATCAGCTGCTCAGCCGCAATTGGCTGAGCATAACTGTGCTCGGCCAATTGCGGCTCAGCGGCTGAGGACGCGGCCGTGTTATCAGCTGCTGAGCCGAGATTGGCCGAGCACAGTTATGCTCAGCCAATCGCGGCTGAGCAGCTGATGACGCGGCAGAGGGCGGCCGGCACTCGGGAAGATCGGAGGTGTTCGGGCCAGCCGGCCGAAGATGACGTTTGGCACAAGATGGCGGACGCGTGTCGACATGGATCAGGTATGTATAATGCACTACACTTCCGGGTACACGGGTGGGGGTGGTGGGACACGGGGAAGGGGGCCATTCACAGACATAACATACATTACAAAGTTGTATAACTTTGTAATGTGTGTTATTCTGTGAATAATTTTTACCGTCGTACTACCCCTTGGCATGGACAGGCATGGACTCTCGGGACAGGGATATAATATTACCGCTTTGGTGCGGCCTGATCTGGAGTATGCTGTCCAGTTTTGGAACCCGATTCATAAAAAGGACCTTCTAGAGCTGGAGAGAGTACAAAGACGGGCAACTAAACTAATAAGGGGAATGGAGTATCTTAGTTATAAGGAGAGATTAAAAGAATTAAATTTGTTTAGTCTGGAGAAGAGACATTTAAGGGGAGATATGATTAATTTATTTAAATATATAAATGGCCCCTACAAGAAATATGGGGAAAAGATGTTCCAGGTAAAACCCCCTCAAAGGACAAGGGGGCACTGCCTCCGCCTGGAGAAAAAAAGGTTCAATCTCCGGAGGCGACAAGCCTTCTTTACCATGAGAACTGTGAATCTGTGGAACAGTCTACCACAGGATCTGGTCACAGCAAAAACAGTAGAGTGCTTCAAAACAGGGCTAGACAAGTTCTTAGACCAAAATAATATAAATGCATATGTATAGAACCTATCACCCCTCCCCCTTCCCTGTATCCATCCCCTCCTTGGTTGAACTTGATGGACATGTGTCTTTTTTCAACCGTATTAACTTTGTAAGTGTATAATGGAGGTCACACAGCTTTCCCAGCATCCTATATGTCAGTGTAATGGAGGTCATCCAGCTTTCCCAGCATCCTGTATGTCAGTGTAATGGAGGTCATCCAGCTTTCCCAGCATCCTGTATGTCAGTGTAATGGAGGTCACCCAGCTTTCCCAGCATCCTGTATGTCAGTGTAATGGAGGTCATCCAGCTTTCCAGCATCCTGTATGTCAGTGTAATGGAGGTCACCCAGCTTTCCAGCATCCTGTATGTCAGTGTAATGGAGGTCATCCAGCTTTCCCAGAATCCTGTATGTCAGTGTAATGGAGGTCACCCAGCTTTCCCAGCATCCTGTATGTCAGTGTAATGGAGGTCACCCAGCTTTCCCAGGATCCTGTATGTCAGTGTAATGGAGGTCATCAAGCTTTCCAGCATCCTGTATGTCAGTGGAATGGAGGTCACCCAGCTTTCCAGCATCCTGTATGTCAGTGGAATGGAGGTCACCCAGCTTTCCCAGCATCCTGTATGTCAGTGTAATGGAGGTCACCCAGCTTTCCCAGCATCCTGTATGTCAATGTAATGGAGGTCACACCATGCAGACTTTACTGCACCAAACAGCAGAATTACTACAGTTTGGTACCTTATAGGTGGGAAAAGGGGTAGGAAGTTTCTGCAAGTGCAGAGCCTGAGATGTTTGTCTCGCAGGTTCTAAAGAGATGAAACGTAGCTGCAAGAAATCATCATGGTGGTCTGGGCCGGATGAAGAGGAAAGGGGAAAGTGACGCCTCAGATCAAAGAAGAAGTCACTTGTGAGTCACTGTATAATGATTTTGTATTGAGCAGAACATTATCTGTTAGGGGCTCTGCACCGTTCTATGCTGCAATACACACATTGCTTCTTCCTAGTAACCCGAATCTTGATAAAAGCCCCCCTTCCCTAGGGCTGAACGTTTTTATCAAGATTCGCCCTGTTACCAAAATGACCTAGAAACTGCCCTGCATCTCTCCCTCACCTATATACCTTCTCCTTATCTCCTTCACCTATATACCTGCTCCCTGCCTGCCCAATACATCTCCCTCACAGATGTAGCCACCTTTAACATGATCCCTGATGCGTCAGTAGTCGGATTTAATGTGTCAGGGTATTCTTAATGAAGTGTGGCTAAGTGTAAATCCAGATTGGCCAGTAGGTGGCAGTATAATAGTTACAATGAATTACTGGAAGATTTCAGCCGGGACCACGTTAAGAAGTGCAGTAGAAGTTGTTACAGCTAATGCCTTTCAGGGTGAGTAGAGGAGGATTTGGGCTACTCAAGGCTGGTGGAACTGAGTTACTGGCTTGTATGGAGCAGTAGAACCAGCACCGCAAAGTGGATCAAGTTTCCAGTTTCATTTCCCATTCATTTCTAGAGGAAACATGATCCATTTTGCGGTGCTAGTTGTAGGGCAACATACATGATAGTAACTCAGTTCCTCCAGCTCTGTGTAGCCAAAACCCTCCTCTACTCACCCTAAAAGTTTCACATTTATGACCTAAAAGATCGCTATGTGGTGCCTCTCTCAGTCCTGTTCATTCCTACAGCTCTGCTTTTCCGATCATTACTATGGGCAAAGGTTGCCCTGACTCGAAGTAGCACCAAACAGTGATATTTTAGGTCATAAATACGAAACTTCCAGGGTCAGTAGATGAGCTTCTGGGCTACCCACCCACCGCAAAGTGGTTCAACTTTCCCCATAGAAATGAATAGGAAATGAAATGGGAAACTTGGTCCACTTTGCGGTGCTAGTTCTATGGCACCATACAAGCTAGTAACTCAGTTACCCTATAAGGGTAGCCCACACCCTTCTCTACTCACACTGAAAGTTTCACATTTATCAGTTAAAAGATCACCATTTGGTGCCACTTATAGTCAGGGCAACTTTTCCCCTTAAAGTGACTGTACCACCAGGCTCAGGCTGAAGCACTGGAGGCGGGCCGACCCACCCTTAGTGGGAGGAAACCCTAGCCCCTCTATAATAGGGTTCCATTGATTCTAATGGAGTCACGTCATGGAGGGGCTGGAGTTTCTTCCCACTAAGGGTGGGTCAGTCTGCCTCCAGTGCTTCAGCCTGTGCCTGGTGGTACAGTCACTTTAAGGGTATAAACACACACACACCGTATACGCAGCGTATTTACTGCTGCGATTCCCAGCGAATATGCAACAAATACGCAGCAGATTAGATCTAAATAACTGAACACAGCATCAAATCTGCACCATCAAATCTGCTGCGTATCTGCTGCGTATACGGTGTGTGTGTGTGTGTGTGTGTTTGTACCCTAAGAATGAATGGGGAAGCAGTGCTATAGGAATTACCAGGACTGCACAGGACTGAAAATGGCACCAAAGGGACGTAATTTTAGGTCATAAAAGTGAAACTTTTAGGGTGAGAAGAGGAGGGTCTGGGCTACCCCAAGCAGTTGGAAATTAGTTACTAGCTTGTATGGTTCCATAGAACTAGCACTGCAAAAGGTACTGTCATTCTTCTCTTTTCCTGCACTCTATAATCCCCATCCCCCTGCACCATAACCCCCCCTCAGCCCTTCAGAAACCCCCATCCCCCTGCACTATAACCTCCATCCCCCTGCTCTATAACCCCCTAAGCCCTTCAGAAACCCCCATCCCCCATGCACTATAACCCCCTTCCTCCCCCCTCCAGCTGACCTGATCCTCTGCCTATACAGAACGCAACACTTTAGTTTCCCCTCCCCTATAAGAAAAAAAAAAACCTCCCCAAGTGCAGACTTTCTCTGCCTATACAGTACCTGGCACATGATACATCTCCTTCCCTGTGCACTTAAGATTAATGGTGGAGCAGCTCTGAGAGTGTATAGGACGGCTGGTACAGAGGTAAGTACACTGTCCTTGGTGCACAGGGTCATGGGTTCGAAGCCCAGCACTGCTACAATTATTTCTTTTTTTGGAGTTGTACATAGACTGTCAATGATCATTAAAATGTAACAAGAACCTTTTGTAAATGAATTAAAGCTTATAAAGTCAATTGGTAATTACATTAACCCCTTAGCGACCCATGACGTATCTGATACGTCATGGTGCCGCTCGGGGTGTTCAGAGCGGGGTCCCGCCGGGACCCCTCTCTGAACGGCGCTGATCCCGGCTGACACGTGCAGCCTGGCAGTGCCTCTATTAGCTGGCGCGGGTCCCGTTGCCGCGCCGGCTAATTAGGCCTCTAAGTGCAGCTGTCAAACCTGACAGCTGCACTTAGAGGCTTCAGACCTCACGTCCCTGGTGTCTAGTGGGACGGATTTCCCCCCCGCGATGCGATCGCGGGGGGGAGATCCGTTTTTCTGCCCGTGCCGGGCCTCAGTGTTGGAATGACGCTGATCCCGGCTCGGCAATAGATTGCTATGGCCTGCAGCAGGCCATAGTAATCTATGACCGATCTAATCGATCTTTTCTGTGTATATACACAGCATTGATCTCTATGAGAGATCAGTGCTGTCTATATACAAGTCCCCCAGGGGGGCTTCTAGTTACAGTAAAAAAAAAAAGTAAAAAAGTGTTTTTATTAATAAAAAATCCCCTCCCCTAATAAAAGTCCAAATCACCCCCCTTTTCCCATTTTATAAATATAAATTAATAAATAAAATAAATAAACATATTTAGTATCGCCGCGCGCGTAATCGCCCGAACTATTAATTAATCACATTCCTGATCTCGCACGGTAAACGGCGTCAGCGCAAAAAAAATTCCAAAGTGCAAAATTGCGCATTTTTCAAAAAGTCGTATATGCGCAATCAAGGTACCGATAGAAAGAACACATCATGGCGCAAAAAATGACACCTCCCACAGCCCCATAGACCAAAGGATAAAAGTGCTATAAGCCTGGGAATGGAGCGATTTTAAGGAACGTATATTTGTTAACAATGGTTTGAATTTTTTACAGGCCATCCGATACAATATAAGTTATACATGTTATATATCATAGTAATCGTAACGACTTGAGGAACATGCATAACAAGTCAGTTTTACCATAGGACGGACGGCGTAAATGCAAAACTCCCCAAAATCAAAACAAATTCGTTTTTTTTTCAATTTGACAGCGCAAATGATTTTTTTCCGGTTTCGCAGCATATGTTATGGAAAAATAATGCCTGTCATTGCAAAGTACAATTGGTTTCGCAAAAAATAAGCGCTCATATACGTCTCTAGGTGAAAAAATGCAAGCGCTATGGACTTTTAAACTTAAAATGGAATAAGCAAAAGCGCAAAAACGAAAATAGGCTTTGACCTTAAGGGGTTAAACATGAATGAACCAATAAAAAGTTGTATGAAACAAAAAATTTTAGATGTTACAAAGTGGATGAACTTATGAATGGAGCAATGATGTGTGATCAGGAACTAATGCTGGTAGCACAGGAGAAGGCCAATAGTGTAGTGTAATGTTACCTGCATACAGAGTACAGCACAGGGTACAAGGGCAGGCCCTACTGTGTGTGTGTGTGTGTGTGTGTATGTAAGTGTTTAATTCTGTTATTAGCACTATGTTCTCTATGATTTGCCCAGTAGTCTGTTCTAATAGATCATTATCATTCCTCTAATGTTACTTTTACACATATGTACAGTAATGGGGTGGGGAGAAGGGGATTGCTAATATGGAGGATTGATGTGCTGATACAAACAGCTGAGCAGCATGAGATGACAGCAACCAAAGATAAAGAGCATCTTCTTCACCTGCTCAGTGTTCCTGCTGTCATTTCTGGAGCCTGGCTGTACTATGCACCTACAGAAAGCTCTTTGCAGATACTGCAGCACTGTATGTATGTTAAAAAGTAACAGGTTCTGTAATTATCAATTAGAACATACTACTGGGCAAATCACAGAAACAATAGTGATAATAACATTATTAAACACTTAAAACACATACAAAAATCTAGTCCTGGTAACATAAACACATTCAATAGTGCATGCCCTTGTACTCTGTGCTGTACTCTTTCTGAATGTAACATTACACTACATCGTTGGCCTTCACCTGTGCTACCAGCATTAGTTCCTGATTACACATCATTGCTCCATTCATAAATTCATCCACTTTGTATCATCTCAGAATTATTGGTTCATTCATGTTTCATGTAATTACCAATTGACTTTATAAGCTTTACTTCAGTTACAGAAGGTTCTTGTTACATTTTAATGATGATTGACAGTCTATGTACAACTCCAAGATAAGTAAATAATTGTAGCGAACCCATGACCCTGTGCACCAAGGACAGTATACTTACCTCTGTACCAGCCGTCCTATACACTTTCAGAGCTGCTCCACCAATAATGTTAAGTGCACAGGAAGGGAGATGTCTTATGCCAGGTACTGTATAGGCAGAGAACTCTGCACTTGCGGAGGGTTTTTCTTTTTTTTATAGGGGAGGGGAAACTAAAGTGTTGGGTTCTGTATAGGCAGAGGATCAGGTCAGCTGGAGGGGGGAGGAAGGGGGTTATAGTGCAGGGGGATGGGTTTCTGAAGGGCTGAGGGGGGTTATAGTGCAGGGGGATGGGGGTTATAGTGCAGGGGGATGGAGGTTATAGTGCAGGGGGGTGGGGGTTTCTGAAGGGCTGAGGGGGGTTATACAGTGCAGGAAAAGAGAAGAATGACAGTACCTTTTGCGGTGCTAGTTCTATGGAACCATACAAGCTAGTAACTCATTTCCAACTGCTTGGGGTATCCCAGACCCTCCTCTACTCACCCTAAAAGTTTCACATTTATGACTTAAAATAACGTCCCTTTGGTGCCATTTTCAGTCCTGTACAGTCCTGGTAATTCCTATAGCGCTGCTTTCCCATTCATTCTTAAGGGGAAATGTTTCCCGACTTTATGTGGCACCAAACAGCGATCTTTTAACTGATAAATGTGAATCTTTCAGGGTGAGTAGAGAAGGGTGTGGGCTACCCATAGCAGGTGGAACTGAGTTACTAGATTGTATGGTGCCATAGAACTAGCACCGCAAAGTGGACCAAGTTTCCTATTCATTCCTATGGGGAAAGTTGATCCAATTTGCGGTGCTAGTTCTTTGGCACCATACAAGCTAGTAACTCGGTTCCACCTGATATGGGTAGCCCACACCCTTCTCTACTCACCCTGAAAGTTTCACATTTATCAGTTAAAAGATCACAGTTTGCTTTGGGTAGCCCAGTAGCTCACCTACTGACCCTGAAAGTTTCATATTTATGACCTAAAATATTACTGTTTGGTGCTACTTAGAGTCGGGGCAACCTTTGCCCATAATAATGGTCGGAAAAGCAGCGCTGTAGGAATGAACAGGACTGAGAGAGGCACCACATAGCGATCTTTTAGGTCATAAATGTGAAAATTTTAGGGTGAGTAGAGGAGGGTCTGGGCTACCCAGAGCTGGAGGAACTGAGTTACTAGCTTGTATGTTGCCCTAGAACTATACCTGCTTTCTGCCCTGCTCCCTAACTACAACAGCTGCGAATACTACAACTCTCAGCATATACTGACAGCCTGAAACCCTCAGGATATGCTGGGAGTTGTAGTAGATATGAACAAACAACTCAACAGGTTGTCCCTTTAGGAACTACAACTCCCAGCATACCCTGAGAGCTCCATAAGTGTTGGGCATGCTGAGTGTTGTAGTTATTGTTATTCACAAGGGAATTGCAGTCACAGATACAGGTCAGTGCAAGTCAGCAGGGTCACTTCTCTCTGTTTTTTGAGTGTCCCCAGCATTAGTTCCACACTGGGACCCCCTCAGACTGCAGTACTGTACAGACATCAGGACCCACCAGTGACTCCTCCAGTGCGCTCTGATGATTGTGCTGTAGGGCCCTCAAGGGAATTCAGGTTACATGTACCAGATACCCAGGTGAACATATAATTCATCTGTGTGTATGCGCCTTTAAAGCAGATGGGGAGCAGTACAATTAGGTTTTTGTTTTTTTTTAGACCCAAGCACATTTTTTGCACGGGGACCCTCTGCAGTCTAGGTCCGCCCCTGGATGAGCAGGTACTAAAATGCTTAAATGCTTATTATTTGAGTCAAGTTTTTTGTGATGCTTGAGTGCTCAGTTCAAGTAACGAACCCCATTCAAGTCGATAGGAGACTCAAGCATTTTTTTCAGGGGCCTCCTATTTGGCAGAGGGCAGGGTGTCTGGAGCACCTGAAACCCTCAGAAAATCATGTTAACATCACGGAAATTGAACTGGCACAGTAAGGGGAGCATGCATGTACTGTATGCATTAAAGACTCCCAGGTCCCTGAATTATTCCACTTGTACACACTAACAATATTGCACACCCAGACCAAGATAAAGTCCAATTTAAAGAGGGGTAAAAAAAAAAAAAATCCTCCTTACTTGCTGTCATCTCTGACAACTGTAGATGCTAAAGATGAGGGGGAACTGAACCACCGGTAACTGTCATTTTGTTTGTGTGACATGGTCAGATCCATCCTGTTTAAAGGGGTATTCCCCCCAAAATTATTTTTTCATTAATACGCTTCCCATCCGTAGCTTTCCATCTTTCCAATATAAAGTTATTATGGATTCTGCACAGTTTTGCTACTATCCAGCTGCATTCACCCCCACAGATTGCAGAGAATCATCAGACCTCAGTCCAACCCGACACGCTCCCTGTTTCTGGCCCCAACCCTCCGAGACGGCATTACGTGTCCTCAGTCCCAGCACAGTGAAGTGACTGAGAACACTGATGGGGTGGCTGCTGTTAGAGAGGGAGACAGTGATCAGCGCAGATGTCACTGTCTTCCTCTCTAACAGCAGCCACCCGGTCACCCCCAGCCCATATCAGTCTATAGAGGACAGACAGACAGACAGACTTTCATTTTTATGATATAGATATCACTGTGATGTGTTCTGGATGCCATTTTCTGCTCACTCATTGTGCTGCATACACTGCTCTCTCTGCTTACATGCTGCTATTTAACTTAGTTAGGTAGGTAGTTAGTTAGTGGGGTGTTTAGCAAGCTTAGGGACTTAGTTAGATAGCCTTTCCACAGACAGCAATACTTAGGTTTGGTAAAAAGGGGTGACCTCCATTATTTGCATCTTCATACTCAGTGCCCAAAAGTTCATTTTTGTCAGTTTTCATTGCTGAATAATAATATTAAAAACCGTCTCCCCATCTGTCATACGAATCTATCAATCATACAAAGGAGTTGCTTAGGGTCCATTTACACAGAAAGAATCTGACAGATTATCTGCCAAAGATTGAAGCCAAAGGCAGGAATGGATTTGAAAAGAGGAGCAATCTCAGACTTTTCTTTATGACCTGATCTCTGTTTATAGTCTATTTCTGGCTTTGGCTAGTTACATTTATCCTGAGTGGGTAAAAGTTAATTTCTGTCATTTTGGGGGGTGAAATACCGTTCAAATTGACATATATACACAATTTGTTATTTTCATACATATATATGCCGTGTGTTATTGTCATACAGATATATTCTCTCTGTTGGTAAATCTTTTCCAATGGCAAAAAGTGTAATTTTCACAGAGGTATTCCCCCCATTTTTGCATTAATCAATAGCCCACCCATAGCTTTTGAAAGCTGAGTGACCTCCATTATACTGACTACTATGCAAGATGTTAGTAAAGCTGGGTGACCTCCAGTATACTGACTACTATACAAGATGCTAGGAAAGCTGGGTGACCCCATTATACTGACTACCAAACAACATACTAAGAAAGCTGGGTGACCCCATTATACTGACTGCTATAGAATATGCTGGGAAAGCTTAGTGACTTCCATTATACAAGATGCTGGGGAAACTGGGTGACCCCATTATACAAGATGCTGGGTAATCTGAGTAACCTCCATTATACTGACTACTATGCAAGATGCTGGGAAAGCTGGGTGACCTCCACTATACTGACTACTATACAAGATGCTAGAAAAGCTGGATGACCTCCAATATACTGACTAGCATACAAGATACTAGAAAAGCTGGGTGACCTCCATTATACTTGCTACTATACAAGATGCCAGAAAAGCTTAGTGACCTCCATTATATTGACTACTATACAAGATACTAGGAAAGCTTGGTGACCTCCATTATGCTGACTACTATACAAGATGCTAGGAAAGCTGTTACCTCCATTATACTGAATATATGGCCCTGACTATATGGCACTGTCTCCGTGTCGTCACTGCTGCCTCAACTCTGCTATGTCACTGCCTTACTACCTCAACTCTGCCACGTCACTGCCTTACTACCTCAACTCTACTACATCACTGCTTTACTACCTCAACTCTGCTACGTCACTGCCACCTCAACTCTGCTACATGATTGCATTACTACCTCAAC
Source organism: Dendropsophus ebraccatus (assembly GCF_027789765.1). Classification (NCBI taxonomy): domain Eukaryota; kingdom Metazoa; phylum Chordata; class Amphibia; order Anura; family Hylidae; genus Dendropsophus; species Dendropsophus ebraccatus. The sequence goes on along the minus strand of NC_091462.1, from coordinate 67,282,124 downwards.
TCTGCTACGTCACTGCCTTACTACCTCAACTCTGCTATGTCACTGCCTTACTACCTCAACTCTGCTGCATCCCTGCCACCTCAACTCTGCTACATCACTGCCTTACTACCTCAACCCTGATACGTCAATATCTCATCTCAGCTACCTCAGTTATCCATTGAAAGGAATGAAGTATTTTACCCTCAACTTCGCCTCAATTTTACCCTCAACTTACGCCTCAACTTCTACATCACTGTCGCCTCAACTCTGCTACATCACTGCCTTACTACCTCAACTCTGCTACGTCAATATCTCATCTCAGCTACCTCAGTTATCCATTGAAAGGAATTAAGTATTTTACCCTCTTAATTTTTTTTCCTGTCATTCTTAGAGCCAAATGTTTTGTACTAAGTAGTTCCGTGTATCCAGTTTACTTTTCTGGATGGTAATTCCAGCTTCTCCTCTCCTGTACAGGTATAAAAATTAATCCAAACACCTACCACTGACTTTAATGGGGTTCGAGTTCGACTCGAACCTCGAAACAAATGCACCTACTGTTCGAGGTTCAACTCGAACATTTTACTGTTCAATCATCACTATTGGCAACCCTCTTTAAGATTGGGGGTAAGAACCTGTTCTGACTCTGTTAAAAATGTAGGTAAGAGCCTGTTGTGACCCTACTAAAAATTTTGGTGAGAGACTGTTGTGATCCTCCTTATCATTATGGGTAAGAGCCTGTTTTGACCCTGCTAAAAATTGTGTGTGAGAGCATCTTGTGATCCCCCTTACAGTTGTGGGTAAGAGCCTGTTGTGGCTCTCCTTATAATTGTGGCTAATAGCCTGTTGTGACCCTGCTAATAATTGTGGGTAAAAGCCTGATGTGACCCTGTTACATAATTACATATAGTTACATAGTTAATACGGTTGAAAAAAGAGGACCAAGTTCAACCAAGGAGGAGATGGTACATGGAAGGGGGGGTATACAAGGAGGGGATGGATACAGGAAAGGGGGAGGGATGATAGTTCTATTCATATCCATTTAAGTTATTTTGGTCTAAGAACTTGTCTAGGCCTGTTTTGAAGCCCTCGATTTTTTTTGTTGTGACCAGATCCTGTGGTAGACTGTTCCACAGATTCACAGTTCTCATTATAAGGGTACAAACCCACACACCGTATACGCAGCAAATACGCAACAAATACGCAGCAAATACGCAGCAGTTTGATGGTGAAGATTTAATGCTGAGTTCAGTTATTTAGATCTAATCTGCTGCGTTTTTGTTGCGTATTTGTTGCGTTTTTACGGCGTTGGCAGAGAATAAGGCTGCGGGGCCGGGACGGCCCCCACCCCATCCCCCCGGCTACCGGAGGTAGCTGAGGGGTTGGGGCAGTGTGTGCGGTCCGTCCCGGCCCCCCCCCTTACCGACGATCGCCGCTATTAACGTTATAGCGGCGGCCGTCGGTAAAGGGGATTACCGGTGCCGCCGCCACCTTTCATCTCCCCCCGCCGTGAATCTACGGCGGGGGGAGATGAAATAAGTGTATATCAGACCCCAGATCAGACCCCCCTAGTGCCCCGATCACTAACCCCCCTCCCCCGGCGGCCATCATTTCCAAGATGGCCGCCGCAATCGCTGTGAACCGACTAACGTCGGTTCACAGCGATTAAAAAGTTAAAATGAATGAAAGCCCCATGCTCTCCGCCACCGGAGGTAGCGGAGAGCATGGGGCAGTCATCGGGACCCCCCCTGTGGGGTCCCGGTACAAGCGATCAGCGGTATATACTATATACCGCTGATCGCTTGTACCATGTGCTCCTGGCACTTTTTATCCCCTGTCACCATAAATGATTGGTGACAGGGGATAAAAAGTGATGTCCCCCCACCCCCCAAGTCGCCCCCCACCCCCCCTGTCACCCCCGTCCCCGAGTCACCCTCCCTTCCCCATATACTCACCGGATCCTGGAGCTCCTTCCTCTTCGGTGTCCTGGCTGGTTATGAAGTGCGCATGCGCTTCACAACCAGCCAAGCTCTGAAAATTTAAAGTGACAGAGACCAATTTGGTCTCTGTCACTGAACTATGATTACTGTGATAGAAAATATCACAGTAATCATAGTAATACAGTGAAAATGAATATGTAAAGTACAAAAAGTGACAAACATACAAAAAAATAAAACACATACTTTTTATTATAGTAATAATTGCAGTTTACTCCCAAATTACCCCTAACCCCTCCCCAGATTACCCGTAACCACCGCACGTTGCCCGTAACCACCGCACGTTGCCCGTAACCACCGCACGTTGCCCGTAACCACCGCACGTTGCCCGTAACCACCGCACGTTGCCCATAACCACCGCACGTTGCCCGTAACCACCGCAAATTGCCAGTGACCCCCTCCAGATTGCCCGTAACCACCCCAAATTACATGTACCCACCCCAGATTACCTATAAGCACTTCAGTTTATCAGTAACAATCCCAGATTGTCTGTAACCCTTCCAGGTTGCACATAACCCCCCTAGGTTCCCCGTAATCATGCCAGATTACATGTAACCCCCCCCAGATTGCACGTAACCACCGCGCGTTGCCTCTGACCACGCCACGATGCCTCTGACCACGCCACGATGCCTCTGACCACGCCACGATGCCTCTGACCACGCCACGATGCCTCTGACCACGCCACGATGCCTCTGACCACGCCACGATGCCTCTGACCACGCCACGATGCCTCTGACCACGCCACGATGCCTCTGACCACGCCACGATGCCTCTGACCACGCCACGATGCCTCTGACCACCGCACGTCGCCTCTGACCACCGCACGTCGCCTCTGACCACCGCACGTCGCCTCTGACCACCGCACGTCGCCTCTGACCACCGCACGTCGCCTCTGACCACCACACGTCGCCTCTGACCACCCCAAATTGCCAATGACCCCCTCCAGATTGCGGTGCCCATGTCAGATTACAGGTACCCACCCCAGATTGCCTATAAGAACTTCAGTTTATCCATAACCACCCCACATTGCCCGTAACCACCCCACGTTGCCCGTAACCACCCCAGATTGTCTGTAAGCACAGCAGGTTGCCCGTAACCACCCCACGTTTCCCGTAACCATCCCAGATTGTCTGTAAGCACAGCAGGTTGCCCGTAACCAGCCCACGTTGCCTGTAACCAGCCCACGTTGCCTGTAATCAGCCCACGTTGCCTGTAACCAGCCCACGTTGTCTGTAACCAGCCCACGTTGCCTGTAACCACCCCACGTTGCCGTAACCACAGCAGGTTGCCCGTGACCACCACACGTTGCCCATAACCACCACACGTTGCCCGTAACCACCCCGCGTTGCCTGTAACCACCCCACGTTGCCTGTAACCACAGCAGGTTGCCCGTGACCACCCCATGTTGTCCGTAACCACCCCAGATTACCTGTAACCACCTCAGGTTGCCCATAACCACCCCTGGTTGCCCGTAACCACCCCACATTACCTGTAATCTCATTTTTTTTATTTTATTTTAGTAACTGCGCTATTCTAATAACCATTACTAGCTGCGGTTTTGCTCCTGTAAATTGGCGCTCCTTCCCTTCTGAGCCCTGCTGTGTGCCCATACAGTGGTTTATGCCCACATATGAGGTACCGTTTTACTCAGGAGAACCTGCGTTACAGATTTTGGGGTGAATTTTCTCTCCTGTTCCTCGTCAAATTGAGAAATTTCAAACTAAACCAACATATTATTGGAAAAATTCGAGTTTTTCATTTTTACTGGCCAATTTTGAATACTTTCCTCTAATACCTGTGGGGTAAAAATGGTCACCACACACCAAGATGAATTCTTTGAGGGGTGTACTTTCCAAAATCGGGGTGACTTTTGGGGGGAATCTATTCTGCTGACACTACAGGGGCTCTGCAAACGCACCTGGCGCTCAGAAACTTCTTCAGAAAAATCTGCACTGAAAATGCTAATTGGCGCTCCTTCCCTTCTGAGCCCGGCTGTGTGCCCATGCAGTGGTTTATGCCCACATATGGGGTACCGTTCTACTCAGGAGAACCTGCGTTACATATATTGGGGTGACATTTCTCTCCTGTTCCTCGTGAAATTGAGAAATTTTAAACTAAAGGAACATATTATTGGAAAAATTCGAGTTTTTCATTTTTACTGTCTACTTTTGAATATTTTCCTCAAACACCTGTGGGGTCAAAATGCTCACCACACCCCAAAATAAATTCTTTGAGGGGTGCACTTTCCAAAATGGAGTGACTTATTGGGAGATTTTACTCTGTGGACACTACAGGGGCTCTGCAAACGCACCTGGCACTCGGAAACTTCTTCAGCAAAATCTGCATTGAAAAAGCTAATTGGCGCTCCTTCCCTTTTGAGCCCTCCTGTGTGCCCATACAGTGGTTTACGCCCACATATGGGGTACCATTGTACTCAGGAGAACCTGCGTTACAAATTTTGTGGTACTTTTTTCCTCTTGTTCCTCGTGAAATTGAGAAATTTCAAACTAAAAGAACATAATATTGGAAAAATTTGAGTTTTTCATTTTTAATGTCTACTTTTGAATACTTTCCTCTAATACCTGTGGGGTCAAAATGGTCACCACACACCAAGATGAATACTTTGAGGGGTGCACTTTCCAAAATGGAGTGACTTATGGCGAGATTTTACTCCGCTGGCACTACAGGGGCACTGCAAACGCACCTGGCGCTCGGAAACTTCTGCAGCAAAATCTGCATTGAAAAAGCTAATTGGCGCTCCTTCCCTTCTGAGCCCTCCTGTGTGCCCATGCAGTGGTTTATGCCCACATATGGGGTACCATTGTACTCAGGAGAACCTGCGTTACAAATTTTGGGGTACTTTTTTCCTCTTGTTCCTCGTGAAATTGAGAAATTTCAAACTAAACGAACATATTATTGGAAGAATTCGAGTTTTTCATTTTTACTGTCTTCTTTTGAATACTTTCCTGTAATACCTGTGGGGTCAAAATGGTCACCACACACCAAGATGAATTCTTTGAGGGGTGTACTTTCCAAAATGGGGTGACTTATGGGGGGTTTTCTCTCTGCTGACACTACAGGGGCACTACAAACGCACCTGGCGCTCAGAAACTTCTTCAGCAAAATCTGCATTGGAAAAGCTAATTGGCGCTCCCTTCCTTCTGAGCCCTGCTGTGTGCCCATACAGTGGTTTACGCCCACATATGGGGTACCGTTGTACTCAAGAGAACCTGCATTACAAATTTTGGGGTGCTTTTTGTCTCATATTCCTTTTGAAAATGAGAAACTTTAATCTAAACGTATATATTATTGGAAAATTAAAATTTTCAATTTTTTTACTGCCTAATTGTGAATACTTTCCTCCAGCCCCTGTAGGGTTAAAATGCTCATTATACCCCTAGATTAATTCTTTAAGGTGTGTAGTTTCCAAAATGGGGTCACTTATGGGGGTTTTCAGGATACCAGACTTCTAAATCCATTTAAAAAAAGAACTGGTCCCTAAAAAAATCAGTTTCACGAAAATGTGATAATTTGCTGATAAATTTCTAAGCCCCATAACACCCTAAAAAAGTAAAATATGTTTACCAAATTATGCCAGAATAAAGAAGACATATTGGTAATGTGACTTAGTAACTAATTTATGTGCTACGACTTTCTTTTTTTAGAAGCAGAGAATTTCAAAGTTCATAAAATGCAATTTTTTTTAATTTTTCATGATATTTTGATGTTTTTCACAAAAAACACACAAAGTAGTGACCAAATTTTGCCACTAACATAAAGTGCCATATGTCACGAAAAAAACAATCTCAGAATCGCTAGCATACGTTAAAGCATCACTGAGCTATAAGAGCATAAAGTGAGACAGGTCAGATTTTGAAAAATTAGCCTGGTCATTAAGGCCCAAACTAGCTGCAGCACAAAGGGGTTAAATAAATTTATCATATCTCCCCTCTCTTCTCCAGACTTTTCTCTTCTCCAGACTAAACAAATTTAAAGATCACAACCAAAAAAGAAAACAGATGCTGATTTTTCGTAGCAAACAACTTTTATATCTTTATTGAATATACATTAAAACAATGTATATAAAAAAGAGAGACAGACCAAACATTAAAAAGGACGGTGACTATCCTGGAGGTGTTTCTATAGTTACCAAATTACATGTGCTGGAATCCCTGACCAACAACATACATCACAGAACAGGGGGATATATTCTAAAGAATCATACAGTAGGACACTATAATAAATATAAAAGATAATAAAGTGCTAGTGCATTCAATTCATAGAGTAAACCTACAGCCAGTTAGTAAATCTCTTGTCCACCCTTCATCTATTATTATTTCCCCACCACATCTAGAGATTCAGATACCTTTTGCGGTAAAATACACTGTGTATCCTCCAGGACGCCACCACCCTGACGCGCGTTTCGTTGCCTTCGTCCGGGGGTCAAACCGTGAACTAAACAAATTTAAAGGACAACTCCCACGGGACCCCCCCCCCCCCCCAAAAAAAAAAACAAAAAAAACACAGACACACACAGACATCATACTCACCATCCCTCCGATGACGATCGCCACTCGATTCGCCTGCCGTCCGCCTCTCCGTCACCTACGTCCAGTGATGCCTCTCACTTCCGGGTCCATGGGAGGGAAAAGGCTGCCAGTGCACCGAAAGTGGGGTAAGGGGGCCAGACCGGTTATTTAAACACAGTACAAAGTTATATAACTTTGTAATGTGTGTTTAATAAGCCAAAATGTTTTTTTCGTGGGAGTTGTCCTTTAATTCTTTCAATCTCTCCTCATAACTAACATGCTCCATTCCCCTTACTAGTTTAGTTTCCCATCTTTGTACCCACTCCAGCTCTAGGACATCCTTTTAATGAATCGGATTCCAAAACTGGACAGCATACTCCAGATGAGGCCGTACCCAGGGGCGTAGCTAGGAGTAATGGGGCCCCATAGCAAAAAACTGCATGGGGCCCCATGAAACCTTGAATGGGGTGGTGTGCAATTAGAACTGGGGCAGCTGGGGGTTACTGGGGCAGAGGGACAGTTGGGGGTGATTGGGGCAGGCTTGGGTTAGACTGCGGGGGCACTGGGTCAGGTTGGGGGGGACTTGGACAGACTGGGGGTAGCTGGGGAAGACAAGTCAAACTGGGGCAGAGGGACAGCTGGGGGTGACTGGCAGACTAGTGTAGCTGGGGGTGACTGGGGAAGAGGGACAGCTGGGGGGCAGGCTTGTGTTAGACTGCTGGCACGAATTACGCTATCACAGGGGGCCTGGCAGATCGCACTGTTCTCTATTAGCACCCACCATGGAAGTTTTACCGCGGGGGCCCAGGCCCCCGGGCCACATAGCAACGGCGTTCCCTGCCCTCTTGGTAGCTACGCCAGTGGCCGCACCAAAGCTTTATGAAGTGGTAATATATCCCTGTCCCCAGAGTCCATGCCTGTTTTAATGCATAACAATATCCTGCTGGCATTAGAAGCAGCTGACTGACATTGTGTGCTGTTCTGTAGTCTATTATCTACAAGTACACCCAGATCCTTCTCCATCAGCGACTCTCACAGAGTAACTCCCCCTAGGACATATGATGCATGTGGGTTGTTAGTAACCAGGTGCATAACTTTACATTTATCCGCATGGAACCTCATTTGCCAAGTGGACGCCCAAACACAGTGCGGGAGATTTATCAACATGGGATTTTTCTAGATGTGGTCTATTTCTGCTTTGGTAAGAATAGACTGGTCTATTTAAAGTGCAATTTAGTATCCGTGATAAGCCTGGTCTATTTTCTGTGGTGCTGATTTGTTTGGCTCAGAATTGTCTCTAAATAGTCTCATTGGCCCTGGTTTGCCTCCTAGGTAATGAGCATTTTCTTCTCCCTTTCTTTTTCAGATACTCACACGCAGAGGATTACGTCAAATTCGTTTGGACTACATCGATGACCAGCAAACTTTACTGTTCAATAAAATGGTCAACGAGGGGTGTGGGGGTGTTTTTATTTGAATTAAAAAAAATTCTAGGTGTATTTTGTTTTCTTTCATTACTTTACAGACTTAGTAGTGGAAGCTTTCTGATAGACGGAATCCATTACTAAGTCGGGGCTTTGTGTCAGCCGGTATAAAATGGCTAACACTGTCCCCCCCCCCCCATTATTACCCCAGGACCCAATGCCACCAGGGGTACTGGGAAGAGCCGGGTGCCAGTGGCCCCAGAGTGTCAAAATTGGCGCTCCAGGACTGGGCGGCAGCAGGCTGGTAATATTAGGCTGGAGAGGGCCTAAACAAATGGCCCTTCCCACCCTGGTGTTACTAGGCTGCTGTTGCTTTGTTTTTAACCTGGCTGGTTATGGGATCCTATGCGTTTTTTTTTTAAATAAATAAATAATAAAAAAAACACATAGGATCCCCCCCTTTCCATAACCAGCCGGTTAAAAACCAAGCAACAGCAGCCTAGTAACACCAGGGTGGAAAGGGCAATTTGTTTTGGTGGCCCTCCACAGCCTAATATTACCAGCCTGCTGCCACCCAGTCCAAGAGCGCCAATTTTGACGCTCCTGGACCACTGGCTCTTCCCAGTACCCCTGGTGGCATTGGGTACTGGGGTAATAATGGGGGGGTTAGTGTTAGCCATTTTATACCGGCTAACACCAAGCCCCGACTTTAGTAATGGATTCTGTCTATCAGACAGCTTCTACTACTAAGTTTGTTAAGTAAGGCTAGGTTCACACTGCGTTTTCAGCATCCGTTTAACGCATCAGTTTTTTTCAAAAAACGCATGAAAAACGGATTGCAAAAAACGGATTCATTTGTGTGCATCCGTTTTTCCATTGACTTCCATTATAAAAAAAAACGGATCCGTTTTTTTTGGCGGACCAAAACGGACCAAAAAACGTTGCTGACCCTATTTTTGTGGACGTTAAAAAAAACGGATCCGTTAAACGGATGCTGAAAACGCAGTGTGAACCTAGCCTAATGAAAGAAAACACAATACACCTAGATTTTTTTTAATTCAAATAAAAACACCCCCACACCCCTCATTGACCATTTTATTGTATATTAAAGTCCACTGGTCATCGACGTAGTCCAAACGATTCCGACGTAATCCTCTGCATGCCAGTATCTGAAAAACAAAAAGAAAAAAACACAAGGAAAAAAAACAGTAACTCCCATGCTGGAGGTCACCCAGATTTCCCAGCATCCTGTAAGGTTAACCCTTACAGGATGCTGGGAAATCTGGGTGACCTCCAGCATGGGAGTTACAGTCTGGTTCCCAGGGACTTAAGCCCCTGGGGACCAGACTGTTGTGGCACTGCACCAGCAAGGGTTAAGTGCCCCCCTTCCTTGCTTGGGCAGATGCAGTGCTCTCTGGGGAGGGATGATGGTTACCTGCTGCTACCTCCTCCATTGTTGCTAGCTGTCCCGGTAAGCCCCGACCCTGCACCGGACATGACTGTATAGGGGGCGGGGCTTATCTGCACATCCTGGGACATCTAGCAACAATGGAGGAAGCAGTAGCAGGTACCCCCCCCCCCATGGAGATCGCACTGCATCTACCCCAGCAAGGAAGGGGCACTTAACCCCCTTCCTTGCTGGTGCAGATGCAGTGCCAGAACAGTTTGGTTTGGGGACCAGACTGTAACTTCTCTGCTGGGATTTCAAATTTCCCGCTCAGAAGCAGACCGCTTTCTGCTTCTTGGTGGAAAACCCCGTAGGCAGGGAATCCCGGCTTAATTAGGGGATTCCCTGCTCCTGTACTGTAAGGAGGGGTGCACTATGCACCCCTCCTTACTGTACAGCCCAAGAGGGTTAGTAGTGATGCTGCTGCATCACTACTTAACCCTTTACACTCCGTGGATCGGTTGCACTGCACCCAACCCACCGAGCATACCGGCTCCACATTATAGGTGGTGAAATACACCACCTCTAGTGTGGAGTGAGTTTGCGACACATGTGCGACTATTTTAGATAGTCGCACATGATAAATCATGCCTACTTTCAGCGTAAGCAGAAGTAGGCATGATCAGTCTAAGTAGGTGAAATATCGCTAAATTTTGCGCAGCAAAAAAGTGGCATACAATGTTGATAAATCTCCCCCAGTGTGTCTAAGTCATCCTTTAACATCTGCACATCTTCCGTAGACTGTACTACGAAGCTTGGTGTCATCTGCAAAGATAGAAATATTGCTATTAATTCCATTCTCAATATCATTAATAAACAAGTTAAACAGAAGGGGGCCCAGGACTGACCATTGGGGTACACCACTTATTACCGGGGACCATTCGGAGTAGGAATCATTGACCACCAATCTCTGGGTTCGATTATTAAGCCAGTTTTCAATCCAGTTACACACACGGCCGGCCTTAGGGGTGTGCAGCCAGTGTACTCCCGGCCAGCTAGGGGGCGCTCCTGCTGACAAACAGCACACAACTTAGAAACGGAAATTTGTAAGTTAGATGTTCTGTCTGCATGTTCCTTTCCCCTCTCCTGCCTTCCTGCCAGCGCCCTCGGGCCACACAGGCACTTGCCAGACCATCAGTACATGGCAAGTGCGGCCCTCTCAGCCCCCGGATGCCGCCTCTGGCCCGGGCTGGTTCTTTCCTCTCTCCTCACACTCACATGCTGCACGGAGCTGCTGACGGCCCCTCCCCCTCTCCTGCTGTGTGGGAGGAGAGAGGAGGGGGAGTGATGGCGGCAGCTGAAGGCCTCCTACCAGGGCCCGGACTATGAAAAGGAGCAGCAGCAACTCTGTCAGTGAGTGTCACCATCAAGGTGTTGTCTGTCAGGCTGCTGAGTGCTGGTAGTATTTCCCAAACCCCCATTATACCCTGATAGCTGGTGTGTGTTACATGACTACAACCCCCATCATACCCTGGTAGCTGGTGTCTGTTACATGACTACAAGTAATTAGATAGCCCAGCTCACCCAGCCAGTGCACGACCAAGAAAGCCAGGATATATAGGAACGAAGAAGAGTAGGTCAGCACGTCCAATAAAAGTTTTGTCTTTATTGTTTTTGTCAAAAGACTACCTAAAGTGGGAGGGCGTCTGGTAGAAAAGTTACAACCCTTCTGCACTATTTGTTTCATTTTATGATCCTGATATAGTACAGGTAAGAACTTTTCAACAATACCACATATGTCAAAAAATTTACATGAATATGTAGTGACAAACGTAGGTTTTCTTGAAAAATCTGTAGGGGCTCAATTTTTACTACACAAAAGGTCTTTACGATCTTGTGCTTGTGCATTGTCATGAGCTTTGGTAATATGAGAATTTCTAACCTCGTTTTTTCAAACGTGCACTAAGACCAGCAGACTCTTCCTCGTAGCTCTGCAAAGAGGAGCAATTCCTGCGCATGCGCACGAATTCCCCCACCGGCAGGCTACGGGTAGTGTGAATGATATGACATGAATAGGCTCTCAAAACAGTATTACCAGCGGTAGGTTTTCTATAATTATATGTTTCAATTTTACCTGATTCAGCTATCAGTTTTATGTCTAGAAAAGGAATGCTGGTTCGATTCCACTCATAGGTGAACTTGCGAGACACAGAATTGTGATTACAATACTCCATAAAATCTGGTATGGCCGCCACATCATCTGCCCAAATGATGATGACGTCATCGATGTAGCAGCCATACCAGATAATGGAGTCACGGAACGGATTAGAGACATCAAAAATGTGCATTTCTTCCCACCAGGCTACATACAAATTTGCTAGCACTGGTGAGAATTTGGCCCCCATTGAAGCGCTTTTGCACTGAAGATAGTACACTTTATTAAACATGAAGTAATTATGCCCTAATAAGTACTCTACCACCATAATAATGAATGAAATTAGATCTTTATGGTATGTGGAGTATTTATGCAAGTGATATAAGAGGGCATCAATGACTAGCGTATGGGGAATACAAGTACTGTATATAGCCACTCAATGTCGCTTGTGACCCAGGTGTAATTATCTTGCCATTTCATACCCTCAACACATTTAAAGCGTAACTATAAAATATTTTGACCATTCAGTTTTAGTTAGCTTAGGTCATGATAAGAATTTTTGCAATATACATTAATAACCTAAAATGAACAGTTTTTTTTAAATACATAAGGCTGATTATGCCCTTATAGCCCTCTCTGGCTCTGAGTTATTTCTGCATTCCTGCTGGACACGCCCCCTCCCTGCAGATCTGTCCTGAGTGTAGGGACTGTGACAGGAGGATCAGCCCTGACACACACAGCCCTGACACACACATAAACAAAACCCCCTCCCCCTCCTCCTAGCAGCACGTTCTCCCCCCTCCCCTCACAGAGGTGACTAAGCAGAGCTGAGGGTGTTGTGTGTGAGGAGCAGCGCAGGGGAAGAGCTGGATGGAGGGACAAGTGTATCCAGTGCCACCATCACTCCAATGTACTGCATGAGGGAGAGTGGGTGAGTCACTGAGGGGAGGACTACAAGTCCCAGCACAACACAGCTGTAGTCCTTCCATAGTACATATAACATTCACTATCAGATGTCTGCAGCAGGTGCCCCCACCTCCATGACTGACGTTATCCTACAGTGTAATGAGAGCAGATGACTGTATCTAATCCCAATGTGTGTGATACCATCTGCTGGAGCTCTGTATCTAATCTTACATTGTGATACTGTATGTTGGGGCTGTATCTAATCCTGCTATGTGTGATACATCTGCTAAGGTGCTGGTCAGTGAATGGAGGGACCCAGCCAGGGAGATGAGGGATAGGCCACGTCCACTTTGTCTCAGCCAGAAGAAAAATTCATTTATTCCTCTCAGCCAAACAACTGGGCATATCTCAGCGAGCATACATGCTATCAACGCAGTTTGTGGCTCTTTTTAAAGGGTAACACATGGGCTTTTTATTTGAGGAATTTCATTTTTTGGAATTTTGGAAGGTGATCGCTGTCCTAACTGATCCCAGTGATATGTTAAAACACACTATGGGGGAGATTTATCAAACTGGTGTAAAGTAGAATTGTCTTAGTTGCCCCTAGCAACCAATCAGATTCCACTTTTCTTTTGTGAACTTTTGTGAACTTGTCTGACGAAAGGGATGTTTTGAATCCCGAAAGCTCACAGTTCTTACAATTTTTTGTTGGCCAATAAAGGTATCTCTCCTAAAATACTTTGATCACAAGTATCTACAAACGATATTAATCTGACTTTGGAATAATCCTAGTCTCACAGTAAGGGCTCAAAGTGCTCACTGCAGATCAGAATGATTACTTTAGGGGGTTCCGTTTTCAAAATGGGGTCACTTATGGGGCTGGAGTATCGTTCTGCCAGTTTTAATCCTTTGCAAACCCAATATGGTGCCTACAAAACATCTCAAAAAAGGCCACAAAAACCACTGGGTGGTCCTTTATTTCTGAGACCTGTATGCATGCCCAGCAGCACACCAGGCCCACATGTGGGATATTTCTATACACTACAGATTTGGGGTAATATATTTTGTTGAATTTTTCTGTCATTACCTGCTGTGTTACGTAAAAAAATGATTAAAATAGGGGTGTAGTTTTTAAAATGGGGTCATTTTCGCAGGTTTGTAATACACAGGCCTCTCAAAATTGCTTTAGAAATTAACTGTAGATCTTCATAAAATTCTTGAAATTCCTTTCTTATCTTTTCTGGATCATAGGTTATGCCAGCATTCTGTGTTTGTATTGCTGCGATATTTTTTTTTTTTTTTTGGTTCTTTATTATTGGTGATAGACACTTGCTAAATTGACCACTCTTAGTATAAATCTTGCTATTTAGAAACTGGATTTTATTTTGAGCTTTATCTATATTATCCACATACTCCTTATGGGCCTCCCTTAAAGGACAAGTGCCATGAAAAACTTATAAAAGTTATATAACTCTGTAATATGCTTCAATCACCTATCTGCCTCCCTTCCCTGTCTTTTCCCCCCTCCACCCCCCAGCAGGAAGTGTCCTGACTCACACAGACCTGATTACTGTCGTCACCGTCACCAGGCAGCTCCTTCTTGTGAGGATGAGTCATCAGCAGGAGGGCTGCTCTAGGTCCTGTTACACCAGCCTCCTCCCCCCCCTCCTTGTCAGGTGACTCTGCTTGCTCAGCTTATCTTCTCTAGTGACATGACTAATTCACTCACTGAGTCCACAGCAGCAGGAGAGAGGGTATGAGGGGAGGGGGAGGGGGGCTGCCTATCTGCCGAGTCAGTCGGAGGGAAGATAAGCATGACATGTGAAGAGTGATGGCTTGCAGTTGTTCAGCCAATGGGAGCTGAGCAAGCTGTCACCTGACAAGGCAGGGGAGGGGGGAGGCTAGTGTAACAGGAGAAGGAGCTGAGAGAAGAGCTTGGTGACGGTGACGACAGTAATCAGGTCTGTGTGAGTCAGGACACTTCCTGGTGGGGGTGGAGGGGGAAAAAGACAGCGAAGGAAGGCAGATAGGTGATTGGAGCACATTACAGAGTTATATAACTTTGTAATGTGCTTCAATTACTGGGAAAAAGTTTTTCATGGCACTTGTCCTTTAATCCCTTAAGGACCGGGCCTAAAATGGCCTTAAGGACCGAGGCAAATTTTATGAATATGACCTGTGTCACTTTATTCATTAATAACTTGGGAGTGCTTTTAACTATCCGGCTGATTCTGAGATTGTTTTCTCGTGACATATTGTACTTTACATTTATGGTAAATTGGAGTCGATACTTAGAATGCATCATTATGAAAAAATCCAAAATAACATGAAAAATAGCATTTTTCCAACTTTGAAACTTTTCTGCTTATACAGAAAATGGTTATGCCACATAAATTATATATTAATGAGCATTAGCAACATGTCTACTTTATGTTGGCAGCATTTATTAAACTATCTTTCTTTTTTTAGACCATAGAAAGCTTAAAACATTAGCAGCAAATTTCCAAATTTTCAGTAAAATTTCAAAATCAGATATTTTTAGGGACCTGTTCAGGTAGATTACTATGTTCACACTACGTATATTTCAGTCAGAATTGCAACCAAAACCAGGGGTGGATTAAAAACACAGAAAGGCTCTGCTCACACAATGTTAAAATTGAGTGGATGGCTGCCATATAACAGTAAATAACTGCCATTATTTCAATATAACAGCCGTTGTTCTAAAATAACGGTAAATATTTGCCATTAAATGGCGGCCATCCACTCAATTTCAACATTGTGTGAACAGATCCTTTCTGTTTTTTTAATCCACTCCTGGTTTTGGTTGCAATACTGACTGAAATATACGTAGTGTGAATGCAGCCTAAGGCTATGTTCACACTGCGTATATGTCCGGCCGCATATTTTCGCGGCCGGACATATACGCGGTAAACTCCGGCCGGAGATTTATGCTACTTGCGGCCGGCTATGTACGGACCGCGAACTTACGGCGGAAGTCTACTTACGCTTCACGAGCGCCCTACGTAGCGATCTGACAGCGGTCTTTTACTTGGAAAGCTTCGCCTAGCCCCGGACACCCCAGAGAACCTTTTGGATCGGCACAAAAAGCTGCAAAAATGAAGAAATCACCAGTACGTACGGGACCGCATGTAACGCTACGGGCGTAAGTTACGGCATTTTCGTCCGCAAACAATGATCTGGTTCATTTTTTACGCCGCCGCGTACGATCCAGGCGTAAGTTCGTACGTAGTGTGAACTGTGCGGCCGTACTTCGTATACTTTCCATTATACGCAAACTACGTAAGTCTCTGGCCGCTTATTCACGGAACGCGCTACGCCCGGAAACTTACGTAGTGTGAACATAGCCTAAAAGTGTATTTGAGGGGACTGTATGTTAGCCACACAAAGCACCCCATTTCAGAAACTGCACCCCCAACACTCTGCAAAAGCACATCCAGAAAGTTTTTTTTAACCCTTTAGGGGAGTCACAGAAATAAAAGCTAAGTGTGTAAGAAATTTGAAAATTTTAATTTTCTGTGCAGAGATTTTATTGTAATCCAATATCTTCCATAATTATAAACCTATTACCAGAGAAATGCACCCCAATATTGATTGCCCCGTTTCTGCAGTTTATGGAAATACCCCATATGTGGCCCTAATGTGCTATTTGACACAACCACAAGCCTCAGATATAAAGGAGCACCTAGTGAATTTCAACGCCTCCGTTATATTTGGTCATTTTTGACCGTACCACTTCAGGTTGGCAGAGGCTCTGGGGTGCCAAGACATAAAGAAAAACCTAAAAAGACACCATTTAGAAAACTACACCCCTCGAGGAATGTAACAAGGGGTGCGGTGAGCATTTGGACCCCACAGGTGCTTCACAGATTTTCATAACAATGTGGCGTGAAAAAAGAAAAATTTATTTTTTACACTAAAACGTTCTAGCCTTAAATTTTTCATTTTCACAAAGGGATAAAAGGAATAAAACCCCAAAAAACGTGTAGCGCAGTTTCTCCCGAGTACGGAAATACCCCACATGTGGACATAAAGTGCCAAGTGGGCGCAGGACAAGCCTCCAAAGGGTAGGAGCGCCAATTGGCCTTTGGAAGTTGGATTTTACTGGAATGGATTGCAAGGGTCATGTCGCATTTACAAAGCGATCATGCTGCCAAAACACTGGAAAACCCCCATAAATGACCCCATTCTGGAAACTACACCCCTCAAGGAATCTAACAAGGGGTGCAGTGAGCAAATGGACCCCACTGGTGACGGGTACAAATGTGGAACAATGGGACCTGAAAGGTAAAATTTTCATTTTTTCACTTTCACGGCACAAATGTCCATATCCTCACTGCACCCCTTGTAAGGTTCCCTGAGGGGTGTAGTTTCCAGAATGGGGTAACTTGTGGGGGTTTCCAGTGTTTTGGCAGCACGAGGGCTCTGTAATTGCAACATTGCGTTCATCATCCATTCTAGCCAAATCCAGCCTCCAAAATTCAAATGGCGCTCCTTCCCTTCGGAGGCTTACCCTGGGCCCACAGGGCGCTCTATGTCCATATGTGGGGTATTTACGGACTCGGGGGAAATTGCTCTTCACATTTTGTGTTGTTTTTTTTATCTTTTAACCCCTTGTGAAAATGAAAAAATCAAGGCTAGACTAGTGTAAAAAAAGTAATATTTCATTTTCACGCCACATTGTTCTACATTTATGCCCGTCACCAGTGGGGTCCTGTTAAGTCTAAATTTAGATGTTGACCTCTCTCTATGGAGAGAAGCCGAAAACCCAGGTAAAGGATGGTTTTTAAATTATATCTAGAGTTGGAATCTGCAGTATTACCAGCTCGTTACTTATACGTCACTGACACAGATAAGACAATGTATCATGATTATAAGCCTGGAGAAAATGGCCCAAGTTTTATTATGGTCATCACATTTTATAGACAGATAAAATATAGGGTGGTAACAAATGCTAATAAGACATAGATGAGGCGGTGCTAGTGATTTAGATATTCAGTCATGCGCAATGGCATCTATATTAGTATTCATTATTATTATTATTCAAAAAGGTCAAAAAGGTTAAAACAATACATTCTGTACAAAGATACTTTTTCATGAATCCAAGAGCACAATGTAGTTGTTTTCCATAAATTGTTTATAGATAAGAGTCTCTGGGTCCTTGGGGATTGTGTCTACAAATGATAACTTTCCAGAAGTTAATCTCAGTGACGTGCTTCCAGCATTCCTCTTCTTCATCCAGAACATCTCTCTGTCACCCTCTGATCACGCTCTGATCATCTTCAGTCTCTTCAGAGGGCAGTCTATATAGGTGTAGTCATTAGGTGTAGTCATATAGGTACGGTGCAAGTAGGTAAAATCCCATAATCTGGCCTTATCATTCCCCTATTTGACATCCGTGAAGCCTTGGACTGGAATCACTGTGGTTGGTACATAGCCAGAGGTTCCAAAGATACTGTCTGAGCCGCGGGTTGCTCAGGGGTCACATCTTCTCCATAGGGTGAACCCATCCTCCAAGTACTTGTCCAGCATCCAACCTCCAGAAATGTCCAGGCGACACAGATTCAAGAGAACCGATAAGAGAAAGAAAACATAATCACGTTAGTCACCTATATGATGGTAGACCTTCTTTTTGTTTGTCGAGGTTTCATACGAGAAAGAATACACATAAACACTTTTACTGGCAAACAGATCAGTATTAGGCATAAGACCACTTGGATGAGACCCTGAAGGACTCCCATTAGTTTATGGGCATCACCATAGGATAGACAAAAATAGTACTATATGTTTTATTGAGAGTTATAGATGGCGGAACAAACTTACAGCAGATGAGGTAGGTAGATCTGCAATAACTGAAAGAAAATACTAAACAATGGGTGAGTCTGTGCAGTATACATCAAATGAATATACAGCTTAGTTACAACAAAACAAATAAAAGGTTATTATCAATACCCAAACCAACATATATACATGACTAATACCTCTCCGGCTTTTATCAAAATAACCAAACCTTATTGTCTTATCACTCCTGTCCCTAATCTTGACTACAGATGTAGCCCCCTTCTCTAGGTCCCTTTACCGTAGGATGGCTTTAAAGGTAAGACAATCCTCCGTCTCGAACCTAACTAGTCTCCTGTCACTCCTACGTGTGACACTGAGTGATCAGACAATAAGTTCTTCACTGTATATAACAGACGTGACTATCACAAGGACTCTACCACTTAGGCATCATGTGGGTATTGGAAAGTCACAACAACTAACTTTAAAAAGTTTCTGAAAATGAAAAGTTTAGATGTGAACAAATCTTATCTCATGGCAAAAGCTAAAATAAAAGTTCATTGATACATAAACCAAAAATAGCATAACAGGTGAATGCAATAACATTTCGACAATGTGACCTACTATGTAGCCACTAGATTCACTTATAATAACCAATCAGTGAATTCACAATCGTCAGTATGAGATCTTCAGAATTTTCCACTTCTTTTTAGTCTTTTTACTTCGTTTTGTACATAGAAAACATCTTTATAATTAGATCACACAGGACTAATGACTGGTCACATGGTACCATCTCTTACTGTACATAATCATATAGTATAATACATAGACCAATAATATGAAGTAACTGGGCGCTTATTACCGATATAATATTTGGATCCTACTGAATTGTCTCTTGTCTCACTGAGATCATCACATATTACAAATAAAATAACCACCATACAAATAAAAGCAAAGTGTAAGTGTACATCACCTAAGGTTTAAAAGCCTTTTTATGAGAATAATATATATCCTATGATCCTTTTTGTAATAGTAGCATTGGTATGGATCCTTTATCCTTAAACCCATCTTTTGACTGACAGGCCTCTTTACAGACACTTGGACTCTTGGCCTCAGTTACAGTTTAAGGCCACTAGTATCACCTCAGACATTGGCTTTGTTCTCTCCCATAGCTTTGGCTGACCTGTAAAGAAGACACCAGTAAAAACAAGGACATACCTATATAGGCCACCTGTAGTAGGTGGATGACGTCCACTTACATTCCCTGAAACAGGCAGGAAGATGACAGACTATGCAGACAGGCACTTTACGGTGTTACTTACAGTAGGTTATGGCAGGTGTAGACAATACAGCCGTACACAACCCTCTCTGCTATATTTGTTGTCCCCTGGGCCGCCCAATGTGAGGATACTACACCACATTACACATGGCTTCCTTCTGCTGGTTTTGTCAGATAACTTACAGTGGGATACAAGGCTGTCGGCAAATAGTTATTGGATGCCATCTTTACCCTGTACCTCTTCTCCATCCGCTGGTCTCACAGCTTGTCGCTGATTGTCTCTGGAAAAGACTTAAAAACAAACAGATCCACATCTCCCCATCCACCTGTACACTATGTACGGTTACCTCAGGAAGAGACTGGAAACATCTCCCCATTCCCTTGTACGCTTTGTACAGTTACCTTGGGAAGAGCACAGAAACAGCATTGGCAGCTTCATCCATCATCCATCACCCTTTTTGCATGAACGTTGCGTCAGCCGCTCTATGGCAGCTTTTCTTCTTCTTTGAACAGTTTTTTTTTTTTTTTATACAAGTGTTTTTGGTAAGCCCAGGGACCAAACAAATCTCTAATTTGCCAATTAACCCATAATAGTGGGCTTCATATAGACATCTGCACAGTTACCTTCAACCATCCTACATGTCTCAGTGATTGTCCTCACCTCCAGCTTATGGCAGGAGCGGTTTCTGCAGTGGAACATCACACTGCATGGCGGTCACTATATCCTTGCGTCTTGTGTCATCCATCTTTGAAAAGTCTGGGACAATCTACAATGAAAACTTTTAAACTTTTATTAATATTTGGGCTTTCAATTACATTTTCATCTTTCACAATTTAAAATATCAAACACAATAAGTAATAAAAACATCCTTATTCAAAAATAAAAATTTTTACGGTGTTTAAAAAAAATTTAAAACATCAAAATTGGCTACTCCATCAAAATGGGCTGCTCCCATTTCCATTCACCTCTATCCCCTCCCCCATTTGAATCTACATCAAGAAGCAACAGAGATGCTGGATTCAATGCACTTAGCAAAAAAATATATATATTGGGGGGCATAAGCGTGCAGACTGGAGCCATGGATATGAGTTTGGCTTTACTAGGGATAAAACAATACATATATATTCATGAGCTAGTCTGCCATAATCATCACAAAACTGTTAACCCTAAAAATAAAAACATTAAAAAATAATAATAATAATTAAACATTGTACACTCGTCCCATATTGACCTTCTTTTGATAAAAAAATTAAATAAATCTGCTGAAATGAATATTCCTTCAATACGCTGCTCTTATCAGTAAACAGATTGCTCTGTACCTCACTTCTAACCTTGAGCAGTGAGCAGTAAAATCATAGATACAAGAGTTAAAACTTTTTGGAAGCTTTTTTTTTTTTTTTTTTTTTTTTTTTTCAAACATTCTTGAAGTTACAGAAGATATCAGCGCTGTGCTCTTATACACCAGACTGTAACCTTGGACAGTGACACACATACTTATAACTTAGTAGGAAAAAAACAATTTGCGTAAAACTTATTAGGATAGATGTGTACACATATATACACATATATATATAAAGACTTGTTAAATAAAGTTACATAAAAATATATATATATTATACTGTAGTAAACTACTTCTTCTTAGAAATATCATACGTTGGGGACACACACTTAAAGAAAATCTGCTTACAATATATATTGGGATACATATATACCTACAAAATACTTTTAAAATAAAAATGTGTAAGTTACAGTAATAAGTTACTACAGGCTCTTTATACCATTGGGTTCTTCTTAATAAGTGCACAAAATTCTGCGTTTGATCTTTACCAATTATCACTTTTCTCTTGACATTCCTAATAAACTTCCTTTTTTTTTTTTTTGACTCCTCCTCCTGACACTTACGTATAACAATCTTATACACTAACAGGTCTAATAGACCTGGCTCCTTCAAACAGTCTCATTGCTTTTCCTTTCAACAAACCTTTATCTAACTTTCCTCACCATCAGGTAATAATATTCATTAATAAATGTGCAAAACAGTTGTTAGACTCTATCGGAGAGTCCTGTGCCCGCCCCCTCAGTGACATTAAGCAGTATGGGCGGGGGACAGAAATGCCAGGAGTTAAAATGGCCTCCGGACTAGATGACCGGATATAGGGGTGATGGCTTAGGGCATGGTTTTGAGACGTCACAATTATAATACAGACGTGGATGATATGTAGGAGTGGTTGGCTCTCAGTCGCCATCTTTGGTTACAGAAAAGTGGCGTACATAACTAAATACATGTTTTATGATCGGGACAACAGAAAATGATCAACATTTTGTAACAAGTCACATACTACTTCTAAAGGGGAACACCAGCTTAGTGAGACTGGCTGAAATATAGTATATAATGTAGGAGCGTACATTAAACTAACAGCTCTGATTCTTTCTTTTTTTTTTTTCCCTAATGCTGCTTGCATATGATCTGCAGCCCTCAGAGCTGGTTGATGGCCTTGTACAAAACATAACAAATAACACACATTATGTGCCAAAATCATTGTATGCTGCTTCACTATGCAGCATTCATTAACCCCTTTTCAGCTCTCTCAGTACTGTATCTAGCAATGAGCCGAACTGTTCTCCTCGTCCATCTCCACTTATATGGCAATGTACACTATTTAAATTTAGGTTGCCCACTTCAAAAAGGCATTTTTTTTTTTTTTACAATCAGGTCAGGGGCACTTTAAATCAAAGTAACTACTTTAACAGCTGACCAAGGGAAGATTCCTGCAGAAGGGTCTATATGCCACCATTGGAGGTAGGTTGGCTTTTTGCAGGATCTGGGGTTTGTATACAGCTATAAACTGGGTACAATGGCGTAACATAATGATGTGGCTTGGGTCTGCCACGCACACTACAATATTCTGTCTTATCTAGATTTTTGTTGGTCACCGGCACATGTCCACCCAGCTGGACCTGTGCTTCCCACCCATTATCCTGAATGTTTTCCTTCTGTCTGACCCTCCGGCTCTCATCTATCTACTCCACACCCTCCTCTCTTAGAACTCTAATCCTTGATTCCCCCTTAGTTGTCTAACATCTTCTACCCCACTAGGGATAGTACTTACATTAACCCCTAAGGTTCCTGGAAATTCCAAGGACCCATTTACCCTGCATGTTACATGTAGGTCTGGTTACCTACCCACAAGGCAAAAATAAGTGTGCACAGGAGTGTAAGGGGTTTCCCAGGTGTTGGTCAGAGAGCCAGAGGTTGGTGGGGCTAAGGCATGTATCTGCCTTCATATCAAACCTCCTAAAGATCTGTTCTAGATCTTGCACTGCATCTTCTCATGCCCATCGCTAACTATATCTTAGCTATTCAATTTCCCATAGCCCTCCCATAGAGATGATGAGTTCCTCTTTAGTGAACATCTGTCCCATTCTCACCCTGATCCTAGATAGCTTATCGGGGACTCTCCAGACCTGTCTAGGTCTTGTCTAGTAGGCTCCTGCTTGCGGCGGGATGCCTTCCCTCTTTGCTCTCTCCTTCTAGGAGGTGAGAATCGTCCACGGATCTACTGATCCATGCCGTGTATGTCGGTAAGCCTTCCACAAGGCAAACCCAAGGAGTGGAACTAATACAAGTACTGTTTCCACCATCCTCTGGACAGATAATTCTCAGTTCAGGAACCCATTCATACAAAGAGTCTATGCGCCTACTGTCCGTGACCTCGCAGCTGTTCTCGATACCATGCTGTATTACAAGAGTTAAGCATTAATCACAGCCTCCCCGTAAGGACGTAGAAGTGAATAAGTTCGGCAATCCCTTTTCTTAATTCAGCATAAATACAGCAACAGCTTATCTCAATCACACCACAGTTTGTGACGGCAATGCAGCACTTTAACCTTGTCCTATCCTGGGTTACAGAGTTCTTTGTCTAACAAATAGACTCAGCTTTACAAACATATATAGAGAACGCAGGTGACAGGAATCTCATTAGATCCGTTCCCCTGAGGCACAGATAGTACGTAAGAAAGGAAAGTCTTTCTTACCTGGCCAGTTATATCTGTGCGTTCGATGACGGATAAATCACCGCATCCCGTCTGTCTGCGTTCTGGTTGCAAGAGGCTGAGTCCCGGTTCGGACGCCAAATGTTAAGTCTAAATTTAGATGTTGACCTCTCTCTATGGAGAGAAGCCGAAAACCCAGGTAAAGGATGGTTTTTAAATTATATCTAGAGTTGGAATCTGCAGTATTACCAGCTCGTTACTTATACGTCACTGACACAGATAAGACAATGTATCATGATTATAAGCCTGGAGAAAATGGCCCAAGTTTTATTATGGTCATCACATTTTATAGACAGATAAAATATAGGGTGGTAACAAATGCTAATAAGACATAGATGAGGCGGTGCTAGTGATTTAGATATTCAGTCATGCGCAATGGCATCTATATTAGTATTCATTATTATTATTCAAAAAGGTCAAAAAGGTTAAAACAATACATTCTGTACAAAGATACTTTTTCATGAATCCAAGAGCACAATGTAGTTGTTTTCCATAAATTGTTTATAGATAAGAGTCTCTGGGTCCTTGGGGATTGTGTCTACAAATGATAACTTTCCAGGAGTTAATCTCAGTGACGTGCTTCCAGCATTCCTCTTCTTCATCCAGAACATCTCTCTGTCACCCTCTGATCACGCTCTGATCATCTCCAGTCTCTTCAGAGGGCAGTCTATATAGGTGTAGTCATATAGGTACGGTGCAAGTAGGTAAAATCCCATAATCTGGCCTTATCAGTCCATATGCTCACTACACCCCTTGTTACATTCCCTGAGGGGTGTAGTGTCCATAATGGGGTCACTTGTGGGAGGTTTCAACTGTCTTGGCAACACAGGGGCCTTTTAAATGCAACATGGCCCTCGAAATCCATTCCAGCCAAATCCAGCCTCCAAAAGCCAAATGGCGCTCTGTCCCTTTGGAGGCTTACCCTGCACCCGCATGGCGCTTTGTCTGCATGTGGGGAATTTCCGTACTCAGGGGAAATTGCTCTACACATTTGTTTTTTTTTTTTATCTTTTTACCCCTTGATAAAATGAAAAAATCAAGACAAGATCAATGATTTAGTGTAAAATTTATTTTTTTTTTACTCTAAATGTTGGTCTAGCCTTGATTTTTTTCCATTTCCACAAGAGGTTAAAAAAGTAAATGAACGCAAAACGTGTAGGGTAATTTCCCCTGAGTATGAAAATACCCCACATGTGGACATAATGTGCCATAAGGGCACAGGGCAAGCCACCAAAGGGAAAGAGCCCCATATAGAGGCTGGAATGGAGGCCATGTCGCAATTACAAAACTCCAGTGCTGCCAGGACAGTAGAAACCCCCTACAAGTGACCCCATTCTGGAAACTACACCTCTCAAGGGGTGCACTGATCATATGAACCCCACTGGTGATGGGCACATATGTAGAACATGTGGTGTGAAAATTTTCACGGCACAAATGTGTCCGTCACTAGGCCATATCCCCGCTGCACCCCTTGTTAGATTCCTTATGGGGTGTAGTTTCCAGAATGGGGTCACTTGTGGGGGGTTTCTACTGTCCTGGCTGCACAAGGGCTTTGTAATTGTAGCATGGCAAGTCTCTACTGGGAATGGCGGCCATACCTATTTAGTTGGGGAAAAGGGACAATTTTAATTTATTTGGGGGTATTAGGCCAATTATTAGTTTATAAGGTTGAAAATGACAGGTGTCCATCAAATTCAACCTGTGTTGATCCAGAGGAAGGAAAAAACCCTCATGAGGCAGATGACAGTAGCCTCATCACAGGGGAAAAATTCCTTTCTGACTCCATAATGGCAATCAGAATAATCCCTGGATCAACTTGACCCCTGAAATAGGAATAAGGGAAAGAATTTAGAAAATATAGAACTCCAATGATGTGTGGTACGCCTTGAAGCGATCCAGTATGCAGGGGCCGGGGTGATCAGGACAGGTGTCACACTGGAAAATGGTGTCCTTCCTGATCCCCCTTTATGGCACTCTCTGCACTTCTTGTGGGGTCTCCTATTTTCCAGTGTGGGGGACATCACCTGGAAAATGTTGTCCTTCATATCCAAAAGCGCTGGGTCTGCTCCAGCGCTGCTAAATATTAGGGCTTTATTACTGCTTCTGATATTTTCGGATCGTGCCACAAGCTACAGTAGCTCAGGCAGCGAGGGTCCGGAAGAGGGGGTGCTGGTATAAAAGTTATCTCCGTACAGGTGGTAACCTTTATCCAGCAGTGGGAAGATCAGTTCCCGAACGATCTTCCCACTAGCTCTGAGGATGGGGGGGGGGGGCACCTGGGGGCTGCATTTGGGTGTCCCTTCCTTCATACACTCAGGGGCTAGGTTCACACTATGTAACTGTGCGGCTGTATTTTTTATGCGGCTGTAAATGTGCGGATGAAACTCCGGCCGTGGGAAAAAATAGACATGCGGCTCAAAACATTCGGTCATTTACTTGGAAATCTGGTTCAACTAAAAAAAACAAATAAAATCTTAAGAAAGTGATGCAAACACCTCTGGATGCATCTGGGAAAGCAGGGAAACAGTTTACATGAATTGCTATTACCGGGGTTTGCGATCCTCTGCAGTAATGCCGATGTCTCTCATGGTTAATCTATTAAAATAAGAAAACACATTTTCGTTGTAATAAAGTGCCTTTCGTTGTTCAATAATTAAATTTAAACTAATCCATCATTTTGCAATTAAATATACTGTTAAAATAAATAGATATATAAATAAATGTATATTTATATATATATATTTATTTTTTGACAGTATATTTAATTGCACAATGATGGATTCGTTAGAATTGAATTATTGACCAACGAAACTGAATTTATTTCATCGAAAATGTGTTTTCTTAATTAAATATTAATTAGTACAGGAAGCTCCATAAGCCGTTAATTCATATTGCCGGCAAAAGAGCATTCTGTACTAATCATCACTTTACTTTAATGAAAACATCAAATGTTTCTTCTAATTATGTTATCACAATAGCATTATTAGAAGAAACATTTAGAATTATATGTGCGCTCAGCTGATTGGCTGATCGGCTCAGTGCACATATAATGAGCCGGTCCGCAGCACAGTGACTTCATTGTGCTGCGGACCAGCGAAGAGGCAACATCGGGGTGAGTATAGAGCTCTCCCCACCCCCTCCCCAGCACTGCACCCCTCCCAGCAAGGAAGGGGGGGTCAGTTAACCCCTTCCTTGCTGGGATGGGTGCAGTCTGACATCAGTCTGGCCCCCAAGGGGTTAAGGGGGATGCAATACATCCTCCCTTAACCCCTTGGGGGCCAGACTGTAAGCAGCGATCTGTAAAGATGCTGCATACTGTAAGGTGCACAACACCGCTCACAATGATGGGTGTTGTGCTCCTGTTTGTGTGTTTTTTGTGTGTTTCTCCCTTTTTGTTTTTCAGATATCGGTATCCTGTGGATTAAGTTGGATTCCGTGGACTACGTCGATGACCAGCGTTTTTTTAATGTTTTTTTTTAATAAAATGGTCAATGAGGGGTGTGGGGTTGTTTTTATTTGAATAAAATTTTTTTTTAACTTGTCTCTTGTCTTTATTTCTTTACTTTATAGACTTCTTAGTGGAAGACGGAATCCATTACTAAGTTGGGGCCTAGTGTTAGCCGGTATAAAATGGCTAACACTAACCCCCTATTATTACCCCAGTACCCAATGCCACCAGGGGTACTGGGAAGAGCCGGGTGCCAGTGGTCCCGGAGCGTCAAAATTGGCGCTCCTGGACCGGGCGGCAGCAGGCTGGTAAGATTTAGGCTGGGGAGGGCCTAAACCAATGGCTCTTCCCACCCTGGTGTTACCAGGCTGCTGTCGTTTGGTTTTTAACCCGGCTGGTTATAAAAATAGGGGGGACCCTATGCGTTTTTTTTTAAATTATTTATTTATTTAAAAAAAAAACGCATAGGGTCCCCCCTATTTTTATAACCAGCCGGGTTAAAAACCAAACGACAGCAGCCTGGTAACACCAGGGTGGGAAGAGCCATTGGTTTAGGCCCTCCCCAGCCTAAATCTTACCAGCCTGCTGCCGCCCGGTCCAGGAGCGCCAATTTTGACGCTCCGGGACCACTGGCACCCGGCTCTTCCCAGTACCCCTGGTGGCATTGGGTACTGGGGTAATAATAGGGGGTTAGTGTTAGCCATTTTATACCGGCTAACACTAGGCCCCAACTTAGTAATGGATTCCGTCTATTAGACGGCTTCCACTACTAAGTCTATAAAGTAAAGAAATAAAGACAAGACACAAGTTAAAAAAATTTTTTATTCAAATAAAAACACCCCCACACCCCTCATTGACCATTTTATAAAAAAAAACATTTAAAAAACGCTGGTCATCGACGTAGTCCACGGAATCCGACGTAATCCACAGGATACCGATATCTGAAAAACAAAAAGGGAGAAACACACAAAAAACACACAAACAGGAGCACAACACCCATCATTGTGAGCGGTGTTGTGCACCTTACAGTATGCAGCATCTTTACAGATCGCTGCTTACAGTCTGGCCTCCAAGGGGTTAAGGGAGGATGTATTGCATCCCCCTTAACCCCTTGGGGGCCAGACTGATGTCAGACTGCACCCATCCCAGCAAGGAAGGGGTTAACTGACCCCCCCTTCCTTGCTGGGAGGGGTGCAGTGCTGGGGAGGGGGTGGGGAGAGCTCTATACTCACCCTGATGTGTCCTCTTCGCTGGTCCGCAGCACAATGAAGTCACTGTGCTGCGGACCGGCTCATTATATGTGCGCTGAGCCGATCAGCCAATCAGCTGAGCGCACATATAATTCTAAATGTTTCCTCTAATAATGCTATTGTGATAACATAATTAGAAGAAACATTTGATGTTTTCATTAAAGTAAAGTGATGATTAGTACAGAAAGCTCTATTGCCGGCATATGAATTAACGGCTTATGGAGCTTCCTGTACTAATTAATATTTAATTAATAAAACACATTTTCGATGAAATAAATTCAGTTTCGTTGGTCAATAATTTAATTCTAACGAATCCATCATTGTGCAATTAAATATACTGTCAAAAAATAAATTTATATATAAATATACATTTATTTATATATCTATTTATTTTAACAGTATATTTAATTGCCAAATGATGGATTCGTTAGAATTAAATTATTGACCAACGAAAGGGACTTTATTACAAAGAAAATGTGTTTTATTAATTTAATATATTAACTATTAGAGGCATCGGCATTCGGCATCATTGCCGGCTATTTTTGAAGTACTCCGTACGGACCGCCTGTCAATCCTCGGCCGCATGTCCAGCCGCAAACAATGGTCTTGTTCATTTTTTACAGGTCCGTTTACGATCGGGCCGTAGATTCATACATAGTGTGCACTGTGCAGCCGTATATCCTATACTTTCCTGCTTACGCATGAACCACCAAAAATACCGCCGCACAATTACAGCCGCAAATACAGCTGCACAGTTACATAGTCTGAACCTGGCCTTAGGGTACATGCACACTGCGGAATGGCGAAGGATAACCCTTTGTGCATTCCGCAGCTGGCACCCGCCGGCGGACTGATGCAGGCGCACGTCTCCACACGTCATAGACTCCATTCTATGTACGGGCAGATTCCGCCCTCCGTCCAAAGAATGAACGTGTTCATTCTCTGGATGGACGATGGA
Source organism: Dendropsophus ebraccatus (assembly GCF_027789765.1). Classification (NCBI taxonomy): domain Eukaryota; kingdom Metazoa; phylum Chordata; class Amphibia; order Anura; family Hylidae; genus Dendropsophus; species Dendropsophus ebraccatus. The sequence continues at coordinate 67,252,965 of NC_091462.1, read as the reverse complement.
ATCCGCCCGTGCATAGAAAGTGTTGCTGATAAATGCCGCACTTATGTGCGGTAGTTATCAGCAGACCTTTGCTGTAGGATATAGGAAAAAAACACCCTACGTCAAAAAGGAGGAGTTGCTGATTAGCAGCGCACTTATGTGCGATGCTGATAAGCACTCAGCGGCGATAGGGTGCGGAAAATAAAAAAGAAAAAATTGGAAACAAAAAACTTTCTTCAACCCTATAGCTACTGATAAGTGTATTATATACACTTATCAGCCACTAGGGGGCAGTAGAACGCAAATTCCGGAAAAGACCGAAGTTTGACGACACTGGAGCAGTCGATTGCCGAAGGGGACTGCCGGAAAAAGCCTTAGACGCCGACGAGGAAGAAGACGCGATCGGGACGCTGGATCAGGTGATTATGGGTCAACACCTGCTCTGGACACCTCAGCTACCTAGCAGGCATTTAATCCTTTCCTAGGCAACTTATATAGCTGTGACCGGGACGTGGCACCGTGGCCACCATTACTTTTAACAGTAATGGCGGTCGGTGCCGTTCTCGGACAGCACCGACCTGAAAAGCTGCAGATCGCCGCCATTGGCTGATCTGAATTGATCAGCCAATTTCGGCGATCGTCAGCACAGGGGGGGTTAATCATATATTATAGCAGGCCATCTTCCCCGATCGCTGCCTGTGTACACACAGCGATCAGGGAATCCCCGGGCGTAAATGTACGCCCGTTTGCGTTAAGGCACGGGCTTTGGGGGCGTACATTTTTGTTAAGGGGTTAAAGGAAACCTTTCACCCTGGCAGACCATTGGGCGTCGATTTCTCCGCTGTGGGAACGGCTTCTGGAGAGGGACGTTCAGGATGGGGTAAGTATCCGGGGCTCTACCAGAGGGTCGGGCAGTCTCTGCCCCGGGTGCCAGGGTGAAAGGTTTTCTTTTACATTTTTCTTATTACAATATCTTCACTTTGGTTTTGAGTGTTATTATTTTCACTCATTTCAACTTTTCCAGTTATCGCCTATCCCTATTTCTAAACTTTCTCTTTTCAACTGCAGTGTGACCAACTAGTATTCCATGCAGGTAGGCATTAGTCGTATCCCAAACCAATTGGTCAGTAGAGGATCCGCAGTTATTATTACATTTCTTTTTAAACCTTAGCAAAAAACCAATGCACATTAATGCACCCTTTTTTCATCCTTTACTGAGTTGCAGTCTTATTATTATTTATTTTTATTTATTTATTTATTTATTTATTTTAAGCAGCCTTGATTTCAGGGCACAGAAAATTGCAAAATCAAAAACATGTTTTATTAGTAAGGTAAATTGGCAGACTGGTACATAAGGATAGGGGACCCTGTCTGTTAGGGCTTACAGTCTACTAGGTAAGGGGAAGGAGAAAGTAGGTAAGTGGGCAGCTAGTCAAAGTGTTGTGCAACGTTATTGTAGGTTGTAGCCTAGTTTAAAGAGGAGGATTTTCCGGTTGCTTTTGAAGGTCTTGATGATGGTTGAGAGCTGAACAAGGGAGGAACACAAACGGAGATCGTTGGAGGATCGTAGGTTGTGTGAGGGATGGTAGCAGGATATCAGGTCAGAGATGTACGGAGGGGGACAGGTTGGGGATGACCTTGCATGTCGGGGTCAACAATTTAAAGTTAATGAATTGGAAAATGGGAAGCCAGTAAAGGGACTGACAGCGAGAGGTTTTTTTTAAAGGAATAGTGTTGAGTCTTTGGGGCTGCTCAATAGAGCTTATGGTGCTTGGGCCGAAGTGCATCCTGCATAGACACGATCCGTGCTGTCGAGTTCCTCCTCCATCTCTAGCTTTTTTGTGTATATTTACTTATCAAAGCATGTTGTTGTTTAAATGTTGCTGTTTTTCATTTCAAACAACAGCATTGAAATGAAAAAATGCTCAGCAGCGGGGATCGTGTCCATGCAAACCCTCTGGCTGCTTCCCCTGACACACATATCTGTACACTGCCTGACACAACAGAGCCATAGGGTTCCCAGCCTCCTCCGGACTAATGATGCTGCTCACAATAAAAAAAATACATTACTAGTGCTGTGTGGATTGACGGCAATCTCTTATTATTTATTAATTTATTGAGCCCAATCTCTTTTTAATTTATTACTTTTTAACCACTTCATGTCAGCAATATAGATATAAATATAACATACTAGAAAATGTACCCGGCGCTGCCCGGGTATAAAGTGTCAGTGTGTTAATTAGATTTGTTCCAAGGTCGCCCAGAAGACAAATAGATGCCAGGAGCCAGGAGCCCTATATATCCCTTTATACGCTATATACCCCGACAGTTCTGCACTGTTTATGTAAATTGTAGGTAAGGAATAAACTAAAAACATTGGTATTGTTATGCTGAGCCTGGTTATATACAACATTGACAGTGTTAGTGGAGGTCCTGTATACCTGTAGTATATAGTTGGTGGAGGTCCTGTATACCTGTAGTGTATAGTTCTGGGGTCCTGTATACCTGTAGTGTGTAGTTTGGGGGTCCCCTCCCCCCTTCCGGCTGCAGACCATAAGTGAGGTGTGTGTGCAGAAAACCTGCAGCTTATAATAATAAGTGCATACACAATCCTGCATCATAATAATCTGGCCCACTTAGGCACTACCTTTTATTCTTGGTGCGGATAACACAAAAGAGGTTTCTAATACTGTGTACACTCCCCCCCCCCCCTGCAGGTAGCCCCCGTACTGTATACACTCCCCCCCACCCCTCTTGCAGGTACTCCTATACTGTATGCACTCCCTCCCTGAAGGTAGCCCCCATATTGTATACACTCCCACATCAGGTAGCCCCCATACTGTATACACCCCCACCCCTGTGGGTAGCCCCCATACTCTATACACTCCTCCCACTTGCAGGTAGCCCCCATACTCTATACACCCCCCCTGCAGGAAGTCCCTATACTGTATACACTCCACCCCCCGCAGGAAGCCCCATACTGTATACACTCCCCCCCTTTGCAGGTAGCCCCCATACTGTATACACTCCCGCCCCCTGCTTGCAGGTTGCCCCCATACTGTATACACTCCCCCCTGCAGGTATCCCCCATACTGTATACACTCCCCCCTGCAGGTATCCCCCATACTGTATACACTCCACCCTGCAGGTATCCCCCATACTGTATTCACTGCCCCCTTCAGGTAGCCCCCATGCTGTACAAACTCCCCTCTGCATGTAGCCCTCATGCTGTATACACTCCCCCCTTCAGGTAGCCCCCCATGCTGTATACACTCCCTCCTTCAAGTAGCCCCCATGCTGTATACACCCCCCCCCCCCTCCCAGGTAGCCCCTATGCTGTATACATTACCCAACACCACCACACGGCAGGTAAGCGCTTTACTGTATATACTGTACTTTGTTTGGGTCCCTTCACACCTAATGGATCCGCAGCGGATTTCACGCTGTGAATTCGCAGCAAAATCCGCAGCAGATCCAGTGTCATTCAACCCTATGACACCACATACTTGCAGCAGGATCACAGACCACTGTTAGATCGTGCCCCCCTCCAGTGTGCTCAGCGCTGTGCTGCTGTCGGGCACGACTCTCTCCTCGTGGCTCTCGACGTCCCCCTGAAGCAAGCTGGAGCAGTGTGTGGAGCCGTGTCGGGCAGCAGCAGCACATCGCTGAACACACTGGAGGGGAGCCTGCACGATCTGACTTTGTATATCTTTTAAATCCGCTGTGGATACGGTAGGTGTGAAGGCGCCCTTAGGGTACAAACACACATGACAGATGCGCAGCGAGCTTCTCGCTGCAAATACACAGCGAGATCCACTCGAGTCTGTGCCCCGTCTCCTCTATGTGCAGACAAACTCGCAGTGGGATCTATATCCCGCTGCGAGTTTAAAAGCAGCCCGCCCCGTTAACCCCCCAGCTGCCGGAGTCTATACATCATCTGATCCCGGCTTCCTCCGGCTTGCTTCGCTGGTTCCCGACACGTCCTGCTGTGGGGCAGCGCACTGATTGGCTAAGCGGGCCGTGAAGACGTCGGGAGCCCCAAAGCAAGCCAGAAGAAGCCAGAGCCGGGATCAGGTGACATATAAGCTCCGGCGGATCTGTCGTGTGTGTTTGTACCCTTAGGGTAAATTCACACAGGCGCATCTGCCGCGAGTTTCACGCTCAAAATCCGCAGCCAATCCGCATAACACGTAAGTGCGTGTTTGATTGCAGGTAAATCGCATGTAGGTAGATTTAGATTTAGGGTATAAACACACACACCGCATACGCAGCGTATTTACTGCTGCGATACGCAGCAAATATGCAACAAATATGTAGCAGATTAGATCTAAATAACTGAACACAGCATCAAATCTGCTGCAAATCTGCGTATTTGCTGCGTATATGGTGTGTGTGTTTGTACCCTCACAAGTAGATTTACCTGCAATCAAACACACACTTAGGTGTTTTGCGGATTAGCTGTTGATTTTGAGTGTGAAACTCGCGGCATGAATTTACACAGGGTACAAACACACACACCGTATACGCAGCAGATAAACAGCAGAACTGCAGCTGATTTGATGGTGCAGATTTGATGCTGTGTTTAGTTATTTAGATCTAATCTGCTGCGTATCGCAGCAGAAAATACGCTGGTTATACTGTGTGTGTGTTTGTACCCTTAGGGTACAAACACACACACAAACTGTATACGCAGCAGATACGCAGCAAATATGCAGCAAATACGCAGCAGATACGCAGCAGATTTGATGGTGCAGATTTGATGTTGTGTTCAGTTATTTAGATCTAATCTGCTGCGTATTTGCTGCGTATCGCAGCAATAAATACGCTGAGTATACGGTGTGTGTTTATACCCTTACTGTATTTATTTCTGTGGATCTGTTGTGAGGCAGCTGCCCTAGCAACCAGTCAGATTCCAGCTCCCTGTGAAAATGAAAGTAGTAATCCTATTGGTTGCTAAGGCTACCAACTGCTGTTTTTGCTGGAGAGCTGCAGCACTAATTATATCACCTGTGTGTGCAGTGTGGAGATTTTCCCATTCATTTCTATGGAGCACTCTTCCCCCTCCCCCCCTGTACATCTGGTGGGGATGGGACCTTCGCTCTAACCTTCCCGGGCACCCAATGTATCTGTGTGCCAAATTTGGGATCAAACGGTTCAGGCGTTTGGAAGTCTATAGAGGACAGATGGACAAACTTTCATTTTTATTATATATACAGTGGTACCTCGGTTTACGAGTGACCTGGATTGCGAGTGATTTGTAAGAGGAGCTCAGACTTTTCAAAAAATATAACTTGGTTTACAAGCAGAAATTCGCAATACGAGCTCCCGGGAGTGTACTGGATGGGGCGTGGCCTGCATCTCCTGCCAGCTGCAAGCTCTTCTACCCAGTCAGACTGACCTGTTGTGTGTATTTATGAAGCATGGAGGGGGACAGCAAGGAGAGGGAGGATTTTTTGTAGCGACATTCGTACTCCGCTGACAGGAGCTGTGTGCGGGGCATGGCTTATCTGTGTAGCGCGCTACTGGAGAATCTGCAGGCTCACAAATCACCCCTGCCCCATCACTGAGCTCCTCTCTTCTGCTCAGTGTAACAATTTCTGTGTGAGGCAGGGCAGCGCTGCGACAGCACAGACAGGACATGTAATAATTCACACTTACGTCTGATGTGTCTTCTGTGAGCGGTGCAGCAGGGGTTACAAGCTATCAGCTGAGGTCAGGGAGAGTGACCTGTGAGCCAATGAGGAGCCTCCTAACTAAGGTGTATTGTGAGGGCTCTGTAACCCCTGCCACACTCTTCATAGATAACACTGAGGAGCACAAATTATGATTCAAAGCACTATTTGACTCTCTCTCTCTCTCTCTCTATATATATATATATATATATATATATATATATATATAGGCCCATGACCAGGAAAACGGGCCAAGCAAGGCAAGCCACGGCTCCCATACAATGCGATCTTTTACCATCAGTAAGGGTAGGGAGTGAGCTAGCGCTCCACACTAGAGCAGGGGGGAGGATGAAGAGAGGAGAAAGAGGGGGGCAGAAGGGAAGAGAGTGGAGAGAGTACAGGGGAGGGGCCAGTAGAGATCTGTATTCGGCGCTGTCGGGGAACTGATCCTAGTAAAACCAGGTCTGGTAGAATTGGAAATTCCGGTCTTGCAGCTGGGCAGTGAGGTCCTCCATTCGTTTGATCTCCTCTACTTTCCGGATCCACATGGAGAGACTGGGTGGGCTGGGTTGGCGCCACAAAGCAGGAATGCAGGCCCGAGCAGCGTTGATCAGGTGTCGGAGAACTGAGAGATGGTAGCTTCTGAGTGGAATGTCAGACAGATGCAGGAGGAACAACGCAGGAGAGAAAGGGAGCTGGCGGTCAGTGAAGGTGGAAGTAATACGCCACACTTCCCTCCAGAAGGGAGTTAATTTGGGACAGCTCCAAAAAATATGTAAAAGGGATCCTTCTCTGCCGCAGTTCCTCCAGCATTGTGGGGACACTTCAGGGAAGAACTGATGTAAGCGAGTAGGAACCTGGTACCAACGAGAGAGTAGCTTATACCCAGCTTCCTGAAGACACGAGGCGATCGACGAGGAGTGAGTGCATGTAAACACACGGTCCACTTGCGCCGTGGAGAAAGAAGTATTCAAGTCCTCTTCCCAGGCAGCGAGGAAGGAGGGGGGAGGCCGTACAGGGGGGGAACCCAACAGGGCATACAGTAGAGAAAGAGTGTGTCTATGGGGGCCAGAGCTCAGGCAAAGAGATTCGAATTGGGTAAGCGCCCGGGCAAAGTAGGTCGGCATTGGGAGGGTAAGCATAAAGTGGTAAAGCTGCAAAGACCTCCAAAACCCCAAGGGGGCGGGGTCTGATATGCCATTAAGATCCGTAAGAGATGGCCACGCCGAGCCTCGTAAAAAGGAGCAGGCGCGGAAGTCACCTGACCTGAACCACGTGCGGAAAACGGGGTCTTCCATCCCCGGTAGGAAGGCGGGGTTGCCCAATATGGGAAACAGAGGGGACGGGTGAGGAGCCAGAAAACCAGAGGAGAGATGCTTATGGCAGACCCGGAGCGTCGGAGCAATGGTAGGGTGAGAGTTTACGAGACGGGCCGAAGCTGGCAGCCACGGTGCTGCTGTCAGAGGTAGTGGCGCAAGCGCTACTTCAAGGTTCACCCACAGTGGAGGCATGGCAGTGCCAGTCCAGGACCCTAGACAAATGGGCTGCCACGTAGTATTGGTAGAGGTTAGGGAGGCCCAAGCCCCCTTGTGGCTTGGGTCGGCACAGGACATCTTTACTTAGCTGGGGTTGCTTATGCGCCCATATAAATTTAGTGAGGAGTGAGGTGAGTTGCCTAAAGTATGGCATGGGTACCGCAACGGGGAGGGCCTGGAAGAGGTACAGCAGGCGAGGCAAGATGTTCATCTCTCGGCCAAACCAAGAAAAGGTGCCCTTGTGCCACCGAAGCAGATCTTTCTCAACTGTTTTAAGCATAGGCGGGAAGTTGGCTTTAAAGATATCTGAGACGGTGTAAGCTGGACCCCCAAATATTGAAGAGAGGAACGGGACCAGCGAAAAGGGAAAGATGTCTCAAGAGAGGCCACTATAGAAGGAGAGAGATGTTGAGAGCCTCAGATTTTTGAAGGTTAATTTTATAATTAGAGAGGCTCTGGTAGCGTTCCAAGAGGAGATTAGGGAGAGAGACAGAAGGTTGGGAAAGGAAGAATAGAAGGTCAACCGCGTACGCGGTAACCACTCGAACCCCGGAGATGTTCGGGCTTTTCCTCACATGCCGAAGAAAGGGTTCCAGCGTGAGGATGAAGATAAGCGGGGAAAGAAGGCAGCCCTGACGCGTTCCATTGGAAATAGGAAATGACGCAGAGAGAAGACCGTTGACCGAGACCCTAGCCAAGAGGTGGGAATATTAGGAGCCAATCCACCCCAGCATACGTGGGCCGAGGCCGATATGCTGGAGAGTGGCAAAAAGGAAGGGCCAGCCTACTCGGTCAAAGGCCTTCTCCGTGTCCGTGGACAGGAAAATAACGGGGAGAGCCGAGGCACGGGCAAAGTGGGCTATATTAATGGCTCTGATGGTGTCGTCCCGAGCCTCCCGCAGGGGCATAAATCCCACTTGATCCGGGTGTATAATGGTTTGCAAAAGAGGGGTGAGGCGAGCCGCTAAGATTTTGGAGAAGAGTTTAAGGTCAAGGTTCAAAACAGAGATGGGGCGATAGTTCTGACATTGTGAGGGATCTTTACCGTCTTTAGGGATGACCGAAATATGGGCACGTAAGGTGTCAGCAGGGAGAGTGGAGCCAGTGGAAACAGAATTGAAGGCAGAAAGAAAGTGGTCCCGGAGTAGGGGGCCGAAAGACTTGTAATAGGGCAAAGTGAACCCGTCTGGTCCAGGGGCCTTACCCGAAGGTGACGTCTTGAGCGCCCACTCCCATTCAGTAGCCGTAATGGGGGCTTCAAGCGTCGACACACTCTATTCAGGCAAGACCGGAAGGCCAGAGTCCGTAAGATAAGAGGCAATAGCGGAGGGGAGGGAAGCCGGAACTATCGAGGAGAAGGCAGGTGGTAGATCATAGAGATTGACATAATAATCCCGGAAGGAGTCCGCAATTTGAGAGCTGAGAGTCAGTTTGGAGCCTGAGGGCGACGTGACGTGGGGAATGAACGAACGGGCTCTTTGCAGACGCAGGGCTCGAGCTAGGGTCTTGCCCGGTTTGTTGCCGAACTCATAGTAATGACGGCGGCAACGTGCCAAAGAGGCCTTGGCATCCGCAAAGGTAAGGTCTCGAAGCTTGCCACGCAAGACCGCTAGCTCCTCCCCTGTGGCCAGAGCGAGGGTTCGTTTATGTTGCCTATCAAGGTTCGCAATCTGCGCAACCAGTGTTACAATCTTGGACAACCGTTCCTTCTTAAGACGGGACGCCAATTTGATAAATGTGCTTCTTATGAAGCATTTATGCGCTTCCCACACTACAGAGGGAGACGAGTCCGGGGTGACATTGGATGAGAAGTAGCTGGCCAGATCGGAACGAATTTCGGCAAGGACCGCTTGGTCCCTGAGCAGGGTCTCGTTCAGACGCCAGCGCCATGACCTAGGCCGAGGAGGGACAAACTGCAGGGAGAGGGAGACTACAGCATGGTCCGAGAATGAAATGGGGTCGATAGAAGCCGCGTTCACATGATCTAAGTGTGTGTGGGAAACCAGGAAGTAGTCAATACGAGAATATACTTTATGTGGGCATGAGTAAAAGGTGTAGTCCTTGTCTCGGGGGTGGAGAAGCCGCCAGGCGTCCATGAGTTGATAAGAGTGAAGAGTTTGTTTAGCCCGTCGCAGAGAAGAGAAGGAAAGAGAAGAGTGGCCGGAAGTGGAGTCAAGGAGAGGGTCAAGAACCATGTTGAAGTCGCCCCCGAGAAGAAACATACCCTCCAAGAAGTCGTCTACCTCGGAGAGGCATCGCTCCAAGAAAGCCGTTTGACCTACATTGGGAAAATATGCTGTGCCAAAGGTGCACAGAGTGCCCGCCATCTTTCCTTTCACAAAGAGAAACCGTCCCTCAGAGTCCGACCTCTGATCCAGAAACTCCCATGGAGCTGAACGGGCAAACAGAAGCGATACCCCCTTAGTTTTAGAGTCAGGGGAGCAGCTGTGATATGCTTCCGGGAAATTACGATCTGATATTCTCTGCACCTGGTATGCGCAGAAATGGGTTTCCTGGATGAAGATCACCGAGGCCTTTTTTGCCCATAAAAGGCGTAACAGATTGGTACGCTTCTCTGGGACATTAAGACCTTGTGCGTTGACAGATAAACACAGTACCGAAGACATGTCTCAGTGAGGAGCTACTTTAGGAAGAGGAGAAAGAGGAGCAGGGAAAGGGAGAGAGAGAGGAGAGGTGGAGAGGGCTGGAAAGGAAGAAGGGGAAGGGGGGTAGGGAGGGAAAGAGAGACGAAAGTTAGGCGGTAGCGAGAGAAAGGGGAAAAGACAGGGTGCAAACCCTTAACCGTAGGGAGAGCGGGAGTCTAAAAGACTACCGACCAAGAACCTACGTAACGTACTATGGGGAGACGTAGAAGAACAGGCCAGGAGACACAGTCCGGGCCAGTCAGGTCCAACTTGATAAGTCCAGTATGGGGATTTTAGTAGAGGGAAAGAAAGGAGAAGGGTAGTAACAGAGGTCAGAGAGTGAAGAGAGGGGAACAAGACGCCCATCATGGACACGGCGCCCTGCCCTTACTGATGAAAACTCCATACCCATAAAGCAGATAGCAGTGCACGAGGACACATAACCCAGGAGGGTGTGCGGGTAACTGCGTCCTCCAGTATCTACTAGGTAGAGTCCCATGAGGGAGAAGCCCCCTAAACAGGAGCATCATATGATAATTAAACATTCTAAAGACACAGACTAAACAGCTGGGGATGGAAGGAAAGGAGGTGAGGATGGGCAGGGTGGAGGTGGCAGGGGTAAGGGTAGGGCAGGAGAGGATAGGGAAGCGGGAAGGGTTGAGGAGAGGCCGAGGGGGGGGGTGTGGAAGGGATGGCGTGGGAGGGGGGGGGGGTACAGTGGGAGGGGGGGGATAGAGTGGGAGGGCGAGGGAACGGCGTGGGGGGTGGGATGAGAGGGAGGGGGGATAGGATGAAAGGGATGGGGGGTGGGTTGAGAGGGGGGGTGGGATGAGAGGAAGGGTAGGGGGGGGTGAGATGAGAGGGGGGGTGGGATGAGAGGGGGGGGTGGGGTGAAAGGGAGGGTAGGGTGGGTCGAGATGGGAGTCAGTCAACATAACGGCACATATCGCTACACTCAAAGTGCACTCCCACCCCTGTTGCAAACCGCAATTGGCGCGAGAACCAACACAAAGTCACTGGACACATATGACCAGGGCCGAGGGGAGAGTGACCGCAGGGAGCAGAGGAGAGTTCTTGTCTCCAGGGGGGCCTCAGGAGGAGGGATGGATGGGGGGTGGGGGGTCAGGCTGACATCCTGAGGGGAGAGGGAAGAAGAGGCCGTTCAGTCTCCATCCTCGGCATCACAGGAGGCTACACGGACCCATGCGCCTACAGTCACAGCAGAAGGCCCAGAGATAGGAGAGATAGGCACGGGGATCACAGATCAGAAACGGGGGGCAAGGCCGGTACCTCCAGATGTGGCAGAGTCCACCCAAATACCACGAGTCTCTGGTCAGGTCCATGTCGGCAGGAGCAGGGTCAAAGTCGACAAGTACCGACCAGCAGCAGCCGAGGAACGTCGATCAGCGGGTCTCCGTCCGGGGACAGGAAAGAAAGCGGTTCTCACGAGGGCGGGGGTCTCTCCGGATAGGGGAGCGGGACCTGCGCGGCTCCGAGCGAGGTGACCTGTTTCCGGGAGCGGTGCCAGCTGATGTGGGCAGGAGGTCTGGCGCCGTCCAGTCCAGTACTTGCAGGGAAGACAGGCCGAGTAGCTTCAGCGCTCCGGGTAAGTCCGCCGGCGTCCAGAGGATGTAAGTGGTGCCGGCCTGGCGGATAATGAGGTGAAAGGGGTAACCCCATCTGTAGGAGGCTCCCGCATCCTTTATGGCTTCCAGGAGGGGTCTGAGCAGGTGGCACATAGCTAGAGTGCGCCTGGACAGGTCTGGAAGGAGCGTTATCTCGGAGCCTTCAAAGGTCAGGGGACCCTTCTCCCAAGCGCGCTGGAGGAGAGCTTCTTTTTGCTGATAATAATGCACCCGGCACAGGACATCTCTCGGGCGGTTCCGGTCAGGAGGGCGCGCACCTGCCACCCTGTGCGTGCGGTCCAGCTCGATGTCGGTATCGGTGGGGTCCCCCAAGTAACGGTTAAATATGTAGCGGACAGCCCTGGTGAGGCGGTCTGGGCCGACGTCCTCCGGAAGCCCGCCGATCTTCACATTGTTGCCGCGACCCCGATTCTCGAGGTCGTCCACATGGAAGATCAGCTCCTTCAGCACGGCTTCCTGAGCATCCATTCGGGGGGTCAGGGAGGAGAGTGCCTGATCCGTGGCCTCCTGGCGAGATTCCAGTCCCGACACAGCATCGGAGATGGAGGAGATCGAGGACTTCAGCTCTGCCATGTCGCCCGCATGCCGTTCTTCCATACGAGCCAGCTGTGCCGTAAGTTCCTCTCTGGTGGGGAGGGCCTGTAGAAGGTTTCTGACCTCAGTAAGCAGCCCGTCTGAGGCCGGCGGGCTCGAGGGATCAAGTGACCGAGGCAGCAGAGGTGTCTGTCCTTCATCGGGCTGGGTTCTTAGGATCTCCGGCAGCGATTGACTGAGCTCCAAGAGAGCCGGGATGGTCTTCTGTGTGGCGCGCGGCGCGTGGCTGGTGCGGTCGCCATCTTTGCTTGCTGCGGTGAGGTGGGAGATAAACCCGGCGAGGGGCGAGCAAAACAGGTCGACAGGGCTCGAGGGGTGGTCAGTGGGGTAGCGGGTGCCTTCCTGCCCCAAGTGAGCATAACGAAGCAGAGATTGGTAGGGGTAAAGTCCCGGTAGTGGTAAGTGAGGCCCGGAGCTGTGCTCGGATGCGTCCTCACACAGCCATGTTCAAGCCACGCCCCCTAAAGAGCAGTTTCATTCTTTAGAATAAAAATGTATTATTTTTGGGGTGTGGAACCAATTATCTGCCTTTCATTGATTTCCTATGGGAAAATTTGCTTTGGTATAAGAGTGGATTTGGATTACAAGCACGGTCCCGGAACGAATTATGCTTGTAATCCAAGGCACCACTGTATATATATTCCTACTACTGACTACTTTAATACTACATTCCTACTACTTCATTGTGAGCATCCCCACATACATTAGTGTCCCAGGAGCCGGGCATAATGACAGGAAGCTTAAATTACTCAGGTATCTATCATTAACCATTACAAATGCTACGATCTATAGGGTTGAGAGTCAGTGACAGAAAAAAGTACCTGTTGCTAACTGATCGGAACCCCCGATGGCTTTCCCAGGCGAACAAGAAACAAATTTTTCCGTCCTGTCAGATAAGCGATCTTCTTATAGACTCTGCCCTCAAGCAGACTTTATAAGCAGATCGGCAATAAAACTGATCAATATGCTTTTACTGCATATTTGTATTGTGATTCCCTCACCACTCAGGAACATTCCTTGTCATTTTTATTGTTTCATTCTAATTTTTGTATATTTTGTTACTTGGAGGGATGTTTCAATAAAATATACAAAAATTTGTAGGAAAAAATGTCCTAGGTTTCTGCAAAACACATTACATTGGAAATTCATGCTGCACTTACAATGTGTTGAGTGAGCATCCGAGCATGCCCACTCAACGCTACACAGGAAAAAATAAAACCTAGCCATCCCACCACACTAGTGACTGACTTTTTACATAAAAAAGTAGAAAAGAATGATGTTTTGTTTAATAAATCTGTTTGATGTGGCAGGTTTTAAAGGACATACCTACAACGTACCCACTTTTCGGATTTTTAGCCAAGAACAAGTGCGTTGGACTTTTGGAAATATACTGCAACACTAAACTGCTTGGAACAATAGACAAAAACCTGTGATTTTTCTGACAGAACCCCTTAACCCCTTAACGACCGTGGGCGTACATTTACGTCCTGACAGCCCGTGCCTTAACGCAAATGGACGTAAATGTACGCCCACAGTTTCCCCGATCGCTGTGTGTACACACACAGCGATCGGGGAAGATGGCCTGCTATAATGTATAGCAGGCCATCCTAGCTTGTCTGCACGGGGGGTGGTTAACACCCCCCGTGCTGATGATTGCTGCTATTGGCTGATCAATTCAGATCAGCCAATAGCGGCGATCTGCAGCTTTCCGGGTCATCGGTGACCCGATGAGCCTGAAAAAAATGGCCGTCGATGCTGTCCGAGACAGCACCGACCGCCATTACTGCATAAAAAATTCAAGGCTAGACCAACATTAACCCCTTAAGGTCAAAGCCTATTTTCGTTTTTGCGCTTTTGCTTATTCCATTTTAAGTTTAAAAGTCCATAGCGCTTGCATTTTTTCACCTAGAGACGTATATGAGCGCTTATTTTTTGCGAAACCAATTGTACTTTGCAATGACAGGCATTATTTTTCCATAACATATGCTGCGAAACCGGAAAAAAATCTGCGCTGTCAAATTGAAAAAAAAACCAATTTGTTTTGATTTCGGGGAGTTTTGCATTTACGCCGTCCGTCCTATGGTAAAACTGACTTGTTATGCATGTTCCTCAAGTCGTTACGATTACTATGATATATAACATGTATAACTTATATTGTATCGGATGGCCTGTAAAAAATTCAAACCATTGTTAACAAATATACGTTCCTTAAAATCGCTCCATTCCCAGGCTTATAGCGCTTTTATCCTTTGGTCTATGGGGCTGTGTGAGGTGTCAGTTTTTGCGCCATGATGTGTTCTTTCTATCGGTACCTTGATTGCGCATATACGACTTTTTGATCGTTTTTTATTACATTTTTTCTGGATTTGATGCGACCAAAAATGCGCAATTTTGCACTTTGGAATTTTTTTGCGCTGACGCCGTTTACCGTGCGAGATCAGGAATGTGATTAATTAATAGTTCGGGCGATTACGCGCGCGGCGATACTAAATATGTTTATTTATTTATTTATTTATTTATATTTATAAAATGGGAAAAGGGGGGTGATTTGGACTTTTATTAGGGGAGGGGATTTTTTATTAATAAAAACACTTTTTTACTTTTTTTTTTTACTGTAACTAGAAGCCCCCCTGGGGGACTTGTATATAGACAGCACTGATCTCTCATAGAGATCAATGCTGTGTATATACACAGCAAAGATCGATTAGATCGGTCATAGATTACTATGGCCTGCTGCAGGCCATAGCAATCTATTGCCGAGCCGGGATCAGCGTCATTCCGACGCTGAGGCCCGGCACGGGCAGAAGAACGGATCTTACCCCCGCGATCGCATCGCGGGGGGGAGATCCGTCCCACTAGACACCAGGGACGTGCGGCGCAGTGCCTCTAAGTGCAGCTGTCAGGTTTGACAGCTGTACTTAGAGGCTTAATTAGCCGGCGCCGGGTCCCGCGCCGGGACCCGCGCCGGCTAATAGAGGCACTGCCCGACTGCACGTGTCAGCCGGGATCAGCGCCGTTCAGAGCGCAGTCCCGGCGGGACCCCGCTCTGAACACCCCGAGCGGCACCATGACGTATCAGATACGTCATGGGTCGCTAAGGGGTTAAAGTGTAAAAAAATTTATATTTCATTTTCACACCACATTGTTCCACATTTGTGCCCGTCACCATATGCTCACTGCACCCCTTGTTAGATTCCTTAAGGGGTGTAGTTTTCAGAATTAGGTCACTTGTGGGGGGTTCCCACTGTTCTGGCAGCACAGGAGCTTTGTAATTGCGACATGGCCTCCATCCTCTATTCCAGCCTCTAAATGGCGCTCTGTCCCTTTGGTGGCTTGCCCTGTGCCCATTTGGCACATTATGTCAACAAGTGGGGTATTTTCGTACTCAGGAAATTAATCTACACGTTTTGCATTCATTTTCTTTTTAACCCCTTGTGGAAATGGAAAAAATCAAGGCTAGACCAACATTTAGTGTAAATTTTTTTTAATTTTTACACTAAATCATTGCTCTTGTCTTGATTTTTTCATTTTCACAAGGGGTTAAAAGATAAAAAAAAAAACACAAAATGTGTAGAGCAATTTAGAGGCTTTCCTCCGTGGTGTCTAGTGGGACGGATCTCATCGCGGGGGGGGGGGGGGGGGAGATCTGTTCTTCTGCCCGTGCCGGGCCTCAGCGTCGGAATGACGCTGATCCCGGCTCGGCAATATATTGCTGTGGCCTTCAGCAGGCCATAGCAATCTATGTCCGATCTGATGGATCTTTGCTGTGTATATACACAGCATTGATCTCTATGAGAGATCAGTGCTGTTTATATACAAGTCCCCCAGGGGGACTTCTAGTTAAAGTAAAAATAAAAGTAAAAATGTTTTTTTATTAATAAAAAAATCCCCTCCCCTATTAAAAGTCCAAATCACCCCCCTTTTCCCATTTTATAAATATAAATAAATAAATAAACATATTTGGTATCGCCGCGCGTGTAATCGCCCAAACTATTAATCAATTACATTCCTGATCTCTCACGGTAAACAGTGTCAGCGCAAAAAAATTCCAAAGTGCAAAATTGCGCATTTTTGGTCGCATCAAATCCAGAAAAAATGTAATAAAAAGTGATCAAAAAGTCGTATATGCGCAATCAAGGTACCGATAGAAAGAAAACATCATGGCGCAAAAAATGACACCTCACACAGACCCATAGACCAAAGGATAAAAGCGCTATAAGCCTGGGAATAGAGCGATTTTAAGGAACATATTGTAACGCCTGGAGTAGTGGATCCACTGGACCGGCACCAGCGATGGCACAAACCTCACCAGGGAGCGGAGTCTAAGGGGCCGCTGGTTTTCACCAGAGCCCGCCGCAAAGCGGGATGGACTTGCTGCGGCAGACGACCCCCAGGTCGCTACCCCTGGCTTGGTTGCTGGTGACGGCAGGCGAGGCGTGACAGGAGCAGGTACTGACAGTGGCGTGTAGGCGTACCGCAGGTGACAGGCTGAACACAGGAACAGCAGAGAGACGGGAAGCAGGAACCAGGGACTAGGAGTAGGGACTGGGTAGCGGACAGGAATCAGGAACAAGGACTAGGGACCAGGTAGCGGACAGGTATCAGGAACAACAGGGAGCTGGGCCAAACGCTATGGGAAGCATGTAGAGGCTCCAACACAGGGGACAGGGCATGCTGGGATTTATAGGGAGTGATTGGGTGCAACTACCAATTAGGGGCGGACTGGCCCTTTAAATCTGAGACAGCCGGCGCGCGCGCGCCCTAGGAGGCGGGGACGCGCGCGCCGGCCGGCACAGACGGAAGGAGGAGCGGGACGAGGTGAGGCGCCCCCCGAGGCCGAACAGACCACAGCGCCGGGTCCCTGCACCGGGACCCCGGCAGCTGCACGGGACAGGAGGCGGTTGTGGCGGCAACCCGGGACGTGGGAAGCCGCCGCGGCCGTGTCAGTACCCCCCCCTTTGGCCTCCCCCTCTTTCTTGCCTGCAAATGGCACAGGAAGCCACAAAGTCTTTGACATCTTGGGATAGACTGGGCCACCAGTAGTGGCGAGAGATCCGTTGGCCGGTCTTACGGACTCCAGGGTGCCCGGCCTCCAACGAGGAATGTCCCCACTTCAAAATACCTCTTCGAAGCGCAGGGTGAACATGAGTCTTTCCGGGGGGTACTCTCTGAAGAGTGGAGGTGGCGACTGGTACTAGGCGATCAGGCGGAAAAACGTGGCAAGGGAATGTGGGTCTGTGGACGAGGTCCTTCTGTAAGTTCTCCCGGTGGTTAGAGGACATGACCTCAGTCTTGGGTACGGAGAGAGGGTACACCTCGGCAGAGAAGGCATCCGCCGAATCTTGGTCTTCTGCCGGTAGGCCGGATAGAGGCTTGGCAGGGACAGGAAACGACATAGTACACTTGGTCTGAGGTGACTTGAGACACTGGTTGGAACAGTCCTGACCCCAACTGAGAATCTCCCCGGTTCTCCAGTCCAGCTGAGGGGCATGTTCTTGCAGCCACGGGAGTCCCAGGAGGACCGCGGGGGAAGAATGGGGCAGGACGTAGAAGGATATCTCTTCTTGATGTAAAGGACCCACCTGGAGGACTAAAGGTGCGGTCTGGTAGCACACACGGTCGGTAAGAATTTCGCCCGTGACCGAGGAGATAGTCAGGGGCCTGGCTAGTCGGGTCACGGGTAGCCGCCATCTTTGGACCAATGTTGCCGCAATAAAACTGCCTGCTGAGCCAGAATCGAGGAAGGCAGTAGTCTGATGATTTTGTCCTGAGGGAGTCCGGTTGGAAACTGGCATAGACAGACTCGGAAAGGTGGCATTCACACCTAGGGACACCTGTCCCACCGGACCTAGGTGCGAGCATTTTCCGGATGTTTGGGGACGTAGGGGACATCCCAGCCGGAAGTGATCGGAACCACCGCAATAGAGACAGAGATTCCGCTCCAGGCGCCGGATTCTTTCATCAGGCGTCAGGTGAGCCCGTTCCACCTGCATTGGAATCTCAGGAGAGGGCTGGGACATCGAAAGGTCAGGATTCTGGAAAACCGGCGCCAGCTGGGGATGGCGACGGGAACGGCTTAGTAAATGTTCATGCCGAACCTCCTCCTCCCTCTCCGAAAAACGAGTATCAACTCGGGTGGCCAGTAGAATGAGTTCGTTCAGGGAGGTAGGCAGGTCTCGGGCAGCGAGCACGTCTCTCACTCGACTAGACAGGCCTTTCTTGAAGGTGGCCAATAGGGCGGCCTCGTTCCAGTCCAATTCAGGGTGCGGAACTGGATGGCGTAGTCACCAACAGAGGAGCTGCCTTGAGAGAGGTTGAGGAGAGCAGTCTCGGCTGAAGAAGCACGGGCAGGTTCCTCAAAGACGGAGCGAAACTCGAATAGGAAGGCCCGGAGATTGGCAGCAACAGGATCATCACGGTCCCACAGTGGCGTGGCCCAGGCCAGGGCTCTACCTTCTAATAGGCTGATGATGAAAGCCACTTTAGAGCGCTCGGTGGAAAACTGACTACTCAAAAGTTCAATGTGCATGGTGCACTGAGTCAAGAATCCTCTGCACAACTTAGAGTCCCCAGAGTACTTGCTTGGGAGAGCCAGTCGGAGCGAAGACGAAGCATCAGGAAGTGGTGTGCGCTGGGCAATAGTCTGCTGCTGTAAGGCGGTAGTGAGTTGCTGGATCTGCTGCGACTGTTTCTGGATTTGTTGCGCCTGCTGAGTGACCACTCTGGCGACGTCACGGAGATCAGGCACCTCGCCGGGATCCATGGTTGGAGCCTACTGTAACGCCTGGAGTAGTGGATCCACTGGACCGGCACCAGCGATGGCACAAACCTCACCAGGGAGCGGAGTCTAAGGGGCCACTGGTTTTCACCAGAGCCCGCCGCAAAGCGGGATGGACTTGCTGCGGCAGACGACCCCCAGGTCGCTACCCCTGGCTTGGTTGCTGGTGACGGCAGGCGAGGCGTGACAGGAGCAGGTACTGACAGTGGCGTGTAGGCGTACCGCAGGTGACAGGCTGAACACAGGAACAGCAGAGAGACGGGAAGCAGGAACCAGGGACTAGGAGTAGGGACTGGGTAGCGGACAGGAATCAGGAACAAGGACTAGGGACCAGGTAGCGGACAGGTATCAGGAACAACAGGGAGCTGGGCCAAACGCTATGGGAAGCATGTAGAGGCTCCAACACAGGGGACAGGGCATGCTGGGATTTATAGGGAGTGATTGGGTGCAACTACCAATTAGGGGCGGACTGGCCCTTTAAATCTGAGACAGCCGGCGCGCGCGCGCCCCAGGGGGCGGGGACGCGCGCGCCGGCCGGCACAGACGGAAGGAGGAGCGGGACGAGGTGAGGTGCCCCCCGGGGCCGAACAGACCACAGCGCCGGGTCCCTGCACCGGGACGCCAGGCAGCTGCACGGGACAGGAGGCGGTCGCGGCGGCAACCCGGGGCGTGGGAAGCCGCCGCGGCCGTGACACATATATTTGTTAACAATGGTTTGAATTTTTTACAGGCCATCAGATAATATAAAAGTTATACATGTTATATATCGTTGTAATCGTAACGACTTGAGGAACATGCATAACAAGTCAGTTATACCATAGGGCGAATGCCGTAAATGCAAAACTCTCCGAAATCAAAACAAATTCCTTTTTTTTTTCAATTTGACAGCGCAAATGGTTTTTTTCCGGTTTCGCAGCATATGTCATTGCAAAGTACAATTGGTTTCGCAAAAAATAAGGGCTCATGTGGGTCTCTAGGTGAAAAAATGCAAGCACTTTGGCCTTTTAAACATAAAGTGGAAAAAGCAAAAGTGCAAAAACGAAAATTGGCTTTGACCTTAAGGGGTTAATGAATAAAGTGACAAAGGTCATATTCATAAAATTTGCCTCGGTCATTAAGGACATTTTAGGCCCGGTCCTTAAGGGGTTAAGTAAATCAGCCCCACTAATCCTACATTAGCGGAAATGCAGTTCCTCTATTGAGATGTTTGGAAGCCAAATCTCATCAAGTGAGTCCAAGTTCTCTTTAATAAGGGTTGAGTTGACTACAATATGTGAAAGGTGTGTATTAAGGATGGAAACACACATTGCAGTTTTTGTGCCAAAACTAGAAGTGGATTTATATGGGATTGAAAATATAAAGGGGGCAGCTTTCTTACTGAATGGGGGCACAGCAGGGATCATTATTACTATATGGAGAGGACAGCAGGAGGCATTATTACTATTAGGGGCACAGCAGGGGGCATTATTACTATATGGGGGCACAGCAGGGGATCCTACATACAGGGGACAACCCAAATACCAACTGACTTTAGTGCACCAAACAGCAGAATTACTACTGTTTGGATGCCTATGGGTGGGAAAAAGGAAGGAAGTTGCTGGAAGTGTGGAGCCTCAGATGTTTGTCTGGCAGGTTATGAAGAGACGAATTATAGCTGCAAGAAATCATCATTAAGGTCAGGGCCGGATGAAGAGGAAAAGGAAAGTGATGCTTGATATCAAAGAAGACGTCACCTGTGAGTCACTGAATGATGTTTTCAGTAGAACGTTATTTGTCAGGGATGCAACAACGCTCTGTGCCGCAATACACCCACTGCTTCTTTTTAATAACCCAAATCTTGATAAACGCCCCCTTTCCTTCCCCAGGGCTGAACTGAATGAGGTTGGGGGGTCCATAGCTATGTACTGGTTGTACCACACTAACCACTTCACTGACACAATGCAAGACCAGCAATTCCCTGGCCATCTTGCTTCATCAGCTCTTTCACACTATACCTGAGCCTTATAGACTTAACCCCTTATTAATGGCAACAAGGTGGGCGTGGGAAAAAAATGAGACAGGGTAAGGGATTACATCTGCTTTATTCACCATTTCTATCTGGTTTGCCCCATGGAGACTTTTTTCGCTGGCACAAAGCAGGTCTCAGCTGCGTGTCACAGTTTCTGCCCACATCTACTATCCTTCCCCTGATGGACCTCAACAAAAAGTTCCCACACATAAGCATACCCTTCCTCTCCTATTTACAAGCCCATAGCTAGATTTCTAAGTACTGGTGATACACCAATCCTAATATACCCTCCTTCTATGCGGGGTCATTCCTCTTACTATTACAAATACTTACATTCCCCTTTGGACTACACTCAATCCTAAACTGCCTTGACCAAATGGTCGCAGGACATACCAGGAATGGTAATCTCTATCCTTCTAAACGCCCATAAAATGGGCCTTAAATATCTACCTTCAAATTGGTATCTGTAAATGCAATTGCAGTTACTACAAAGGTCGTACCTATCCCCAATCAGGGGTATAAGGTGGCATTTACCAAACTGATGAATACTTTAGATGTCACAAGAGGGGCGGACATATATCTCTGTCTGTCAACTATGTCCCGCTAGGTCCGATATGGGCCATTTTTGTTTATGTAGATACTCATGGCTTTCCTTGCTCTGTGGGTGACAGAAAACGTCTTTATATGATCTCAGCCCAGTTGTGAAAACTATACTGCACACATGGAACCACCCAACTGCTTCTCTTTTCAAGCTATTCGTAGAAAAACTCTCTTCCATCATGAAAATGGATTGGGTGGAGGCCTTGCAGAGGAAGGAGACTCATGTGGGGAAATTTTATGATTGCCAGAAGACTTACATAACTATTTTACCTCTGCAAATACAGTGTTCTGTTAAAGAGTATTTCTGTATAACCACATGGTATCAAAAAAGAATTTTAGCAGATGGACCCACCTATTTGCCCGGAGTCCCATACATACAGATTAGAGTGTCTGATTTGGAGCTTTCAGTGAGAGCTTCAGAAGTTTGCAGTTATTAAGGTATTTTTGTTCTGTATTTTGTTATTCTCTAACTATTTCCGCAATGGCAGGTATTCTCTCTTTACCCAGTTGATGTGTACCATACCTCTTGTCATATAATGCCTGTATATACTAACAATATTTTGTTGCTCTTGAACAATGTTTATGTTCAAAATGCTAATAAACCACTTGAATAAAAAAATACAATTAAAAACCAATTGAAGTGTGTGGAGTCAATTAAACACATCAAAAGATTGTAGTTGTCAGCGCTCGTCCTGAGCCATTAATCACCTTGTACTTTATTCCTGACTGACAGGTTTTTCCTGCCAGTCAGATTTGTTTCTTGAGGAGGGGCTGGAGTCCCTACTCCAGTCTCATTCTGGGGATGGGACTTCAGCCTTTATGTAACTACTACCTTCACCATGTTGTAGTTGCCTACAATAGCCTTCATTTTAATTGATCATGCTAGCTATCTCTTGCTATTTTCTTTGTCTGATACCTTGTTACTAGACCTTGGCTCTCGTTCTTCTGACTATCCCTCTGACCACTGATTTTGTACTTCATTGCCTGATAGTTATTGGGCTGGCTTGCTGGCCTCTCTATTATTGTGTATTTCTTTGTCTTGGCTGTGTCTTGTGTTTTCACTAAAGTCAGAGCATTTGCCGTCTTCAGGTTGGGGCTGGCCTTTTAAGGAGTCAGGTTCTCCGAAAGGCAGGGACAGTTTGGTGGTGGTGTCAGGGCTTCACCTAGTCTGTGTATTTTGTGTGTCCCTGACCTGTTCATCACAGTAGTTTTAATATAGCTGTTTGCTTTTATATTTTCTTCTAGACATCCTTCCCGTCTTCAGACTGCAGAATCACTTTTGCCAATGTCACCAGATGAATATGATGATCTAACCAAGCTAGTTGGACCAGCTGAATTTGAAATTGTATGTTATTTATAAGATAATTCAGTTTACTGTTGTTTCTCTCCTTATGTAATATTAAAGCGAGGGCTGAGGACTGGAATTGAGAAGCACTGGCCTAGATTGTATGTGCTCTAGGCTTGTGATGTCTCTCTGTCCTTCCTCCCTGCCCTCTTCATCTTTAGGAAGGCCCCTGGCCAGGATTTCTCCTATCCTATCCTTTACGATCCAGCATATGTTCAGTGTTCAGACAAGTGACGATTAGGAGAAATCCTGCCCAGGGGCATTCCTAATGATGAAGAGGGCATGGAGGGAGTCACTTTAAGTTAAAGTCAGGGTGCTTTAAAAAAAAAAAACCAAAAAACCCCAAATCAACAAATTTGCCCTCTGTCACCTGAGACCATGAAACTGTATCAGATTTATACAGGCTGTGGTGCATGTTGGTTCCAACATAGGGCTGGGCGATAAAGGCCTAAATTAATATCACACTCGTAGCCGCGGTAACGATAAATTGAACGATAATTGACACGCTCCTTTTAAAAGCCACACCACTTTTGAAAACCCCATTTTCCGATGGTAATACAAATGTGAAAACATGAATTTATTCCATATAACAATGTGCAGCAAACTTCACAAGTAATACGCAACGTTTTGGCATCTCCTACACCATTTTCAAGTGGCACTTGAAAATGGCATAGGAGATGCCAAAACGTTGTATATTACTTGTGAAGTTTGCTGCACATTGTTATATGGAATAAATTCATGTTTTCACGTTTGTAATAACATCAGAGTATTCTTTACTAGCTGACTTGATCCAAGGTCTGGGATTTGTCTGCTGGCACCCACAGTTTGTTTATTGTGCTGCCTATATTTTTTACTATATCTTTCTATCTATATACTGTGGGGGAGATTTATCAAACATGGTGTAAAGTGAAACTGGCTCAGTTGCCCCTAGCAACCAATCAGATTCCACCTTTAATTTTTTAAAGAGTCTGTGAGGAATGAAAGGTGGAATCTGATTGGTTGCTCGGGGCAACTGAGCCAGTTTCATTTTACACCATGTTTGATAAGTCTCTCCCTGTATGTGTGTGTATTATATATATATATATATATATATATATATATATATATATATATATATATATATATATATAATACATACATACAGACAGACAGTAGATAGGAGATAGATAGATAGATACAAAAAAAGAGAAAAAGCAGCACTGCTCAATTGGCGTGGGGTTGGTGCCAGCGGATCTAGGTCTTGACTCTTGACTGTATTCAAATAGTAAGTAGATAGCCCACGGCACTCAAATAGTTAACGGTGCAAAACGTAGATTTATTTAAAAAAAATGATGTGCTGCACTATATTTTTTTGAATAAATCTACTTTTTGCACCGTTAACCCTTTTGAGTGCCGTGGCTATCTACTTACTAGATAGAGAGATAGATAGATAGATAGATAGATAGGAGATAGATAGATAAATAGATAGGAGATAGATAGATGGATAGATAGATAGATAGATGGATGGATGGATAGATAGATAGATAGGAGATAGATAGATAGATAGATAGATAGATAGATAGATAGGAGATAGATAGATAGATAGATAGGAGATAGATAGATAGATAGATAGATAGATAGATAGATAGATAGATAGATAGATAGGAGATAGATAGATAGATAGATAGATAGATAGATACCGTGTTTCCCCGATAGTAAGACACCCCCGAAAGTAAGACATAGTTGGACTTTCGGGGGCTGGGCTAAAGTAAGACATACCCCGAATGTAAGACATAGTACATAGGGCGGTATTTTTGTACTTTTATGTCCCTGCGCCCGTCCTGTCAGAGGCTCGCACGCGCGCGCACACACACACACGCGCGGCCCGGCACGAGCGCTGCACGTCATGTGCAGGGACGCCGGTATTGGTGCGGGAGCTGAAGGAGCAGCAGGGCCCAGGTGACTGCCCGCACCGCCCCCGTCTGGTCCAAGCGACCTTCCCCCCACCCCCCGTGCGCGCACCTGTCCGCCCTCTCTGAGGCCCCGTCCTGCCGCACCGTCCATGCGCCCACCACCCGTCCGGTCCGGCGTCCCTGCTCACTGAGGGGAGTACAGGACAGCCGCCCTCACGTGCTGCTGCTCCTCCAGCTCTGACATGGCCGCCTCCCTGCACACACAGGACAACGTGTGACAGCTGACCTGTCATCTCATCCCCTCAGTAACAGTACAGGATAGGAGGAATAATGGGCTGCAGCAGGCGGGATAACTTATAGCTGTGTGTGTTATCCTGCCAGCTGCAGCACATCCATTCCTCCTATGTTACAGTCCTGCACTGTTACTGAGGGGACTACAGTCATACACCCCTGTCTCCCCCCCCTATACAGTCATACACCCCTGTCCAATATAAGACATACCCCAAAAGTAAGACATAGTGGGACTTTTGGGAGTAAAAAGAACGTAAGACACTGTCTTACTTTCGGGGAAACACGGTAGGAGATAGATAGATAGATAGATAGGAGATAGATGGATAGATAGATAGATAGATAGATAGATAGATGGATGGATAGATAGATAGATAGATAGATAGGAGATAGATAGATAGATAGATAGATAGGAGATAGATAGATAGATAGATAGATAGATAGGAGATAGATAGATAGATAGATAGATAGATAGGAGATAGATAGATAGATAGGAGATAGATAGATAGATGGATAGATAGATAGATAGATGGATGGATAGATAGATAGATAGATAGATAGATAGATAGATAGATAGATAGGAGAGAGATAGATAGAGAGAGATAGATAGATTGATAGATAGGAGAGATATAGATAGATTGATAGATAGGAGATAGATAGATTGATAGATAGGAGATAGATAGATAGGAGATAGATAGATAGATAGATAGATAGATAGATAGATAGATAGATAGATGGATGGATAGAGAGATAGATAGAGAGAGATTGATAGATAGGAGAGATATAGATAGATTGATAGATAGGAGAGATATAGATAGATTGATAGATAGGAGATAGATAGATAGATTGATAGATAGGAGATAGATTGATTGATAGGAGATAGATAGATAGATAGATAGATAAATAGATAGATAGATAGATAGATAGATAGATAGATAGATAGGAGATTGATTGATAGATAGGAGATTGATTGATAGATAGATAGATAGATAGGAGATAGATAGATAGATAGATAGATAGATAGATAGGAGATAGATAGATAGATAGATAGATAGGAGAGATATAGATAGATTGATAGATAGGAGATAGATAGATTGATAGATAGGAGATAGATAGATAGGAGATAGATGGATAGATAGATAGATAGATAGATAGGAGAGAGATAGATAGAGAGAGATAGATTGATAGATAGGAGAGATATAGATAGATTGATAGATAGGAGAGATATAGATAGATTGATAGATGGGAGATAGATAGATAGATTGATAGATAGGAGATAGATTGATTGATAGGAGATAGATAGATAGATAGATAGATAGATAGGAGATTGATTGATAGATAGGAGATTGATTGATAGATAGATAGATAGATAGATAGGAGATAGATAGATAGATAGATAGATAGGAGATAGATAGATTGATTGATAGATAGGAGATAGATAGATAGATAGATAGATAGATAGATAGATAGATAGATATTTTCTTAGTAATTTCAGCAACACAGGAAAAATACGGGTGCCAGGCAAATACTCCAACCACGAGTCCACAGTATATATGTAAAGTAGCTTGACGGCACTCCAGATAAGGTGAAAAAAAAGGTTTACATTTATTTACAAAGTGCACAGCACAGCATACAAAGTAATTAGGCAACGTTTCTGTGGCCTCTCGCCACCATTTTCAAGCCACAGTAGTGAACAAACCATATTCATTTATACAGGTGCATAATCAAAATCAAGCAAATTCATTGGTCGTGTAATCAAACAATTCATTGGTTGTGAGATGTGTCAATCACATGTGTAAACTTCTAGTGCTTCATCTATTAGGTAAAGGAATTCAGGTGCATACAAATACATAATCACTGGTGATCTCAGTGTTGCAAAAGCTGTGTGAATATATACAAGATTTGCATAAGTACAAAGTCCATTCTCTTGAAACGTCTCTCCACTGCAGAGACGCACAGACATGCTTGAAAGTTCATGTATCTCTCCAGGACACTTAGGAACAGAACTGTCCGGATAGAGCAGGAGAAAGCATCATGTTGTCAAGGAGATTAATGACGTCATTAAGGGTCTGTCTTCTTGCACAATCTCTCTGGGAGTGAGTCAGACACAGGAATCTCGGATTAGCTGACATAGCAGTCAGCAAAATTAGTGAAGCAGCGTGTTCCACAGGCTCCCAGTCCAGATGAGAATCAGCCTTCCTGGTTGCTCTGTATCACAACAAGGACCCGACAGGTCGCACACAAAAAAACGCATCCTGTGTGAACTGACTCTAATCCACTATCCCAGCCATGGCAAGTAAATCCTCCTAGCTCCAAAATGTCCGGTTCAGTTATTTGTTCCACACGTGTCCCGTTTCCAGAATCTATGAATAAAAGATAAAAAGGTAAGTAATTGTGTACAACATCACAGAAAGTTGTAAAACATAACAGTCATAACATGGATTTATAGTTCACTGTTACTGAATCACACATCTAGGATGTTGCATAGGGTTGCATAGGCAGACATGGTTACCTGTTTAAATGCTTTGCCACTTTATATTGCACATTCATCCCATATGCACCTCTGGATTCTGTTTTAAAAATCCACTCTAACTCCTTTCTTTTTAAAGTTAACATTCTATCCCCACCTCTAGCGAGGGGGCCTATTCTGTCCACAATCATGAATTTTAAGTCCCATTCAGAGTGTCCTTTGTCCGTGAAATGTTTAGCTACTGGTAGCTCTATTTTCTTTTTCCTAATTGTGTACCGGTGATGGTTAAGCCTTGTTTTTAGGTCCCACGAGGTTTTGCCTACATATATAAGGCCACAGGGGCACCATAATATATACACGACCCAATCAGATACACAGGTGAGGTATTGTGTGATCTTAAATGTTTTTTTTGTAATGGGATGGATGAATTCTGCACCTTTCGTCATTAATTTGCAATTTATGCAGTTTAAGCAGGGGAATGAACCCACATTTTTCCTGCCAATATATCTTTGTGTGTCTGTTCGTGTGGTTTTTACAGTGGATTTAACTAACTGGTCTCGTAAATTCCTCCCTCGTGTGTATGACATTAGTGGGGGGGATTGGAATTCAGACATATTCTTGTGACTGTCTTTTACCACATACCAGTATCTGTTAATGATGGAGTTAACCCTTGGTGAAAGGTCTGTGTAAGTTGAGACAAATGGTATTCTGTTCAGTGTGGTGTCCCTAACTTTGTCCTCCAGTAGTTTGTGCCTTTCCTTACATAGGATACTCTGTTTACAATTTTTTAACACTCTCTCAGGATATCCTCCCTCCTTAAAATCCTGTTCCATTTTAGTCAGTGTTTTGTCCAAGTCTGTCCGACTCTCTATGATTCGTCTTGCCCCGAGCATCTGGCTCCTTGGAAGGCTCTTTACCATACGTCTTGGATGGCAGCTGTCATATCGTAGTGTATTGTTGCAGTCCGTGGGTTTTGTATACATGTCTGCAACCAGTCTATTTCCATCCCTAGTGATTAAAACATCAAGATAGTTAATTACTTTGTAATCACAGTGCATAGTGAACTTTATTGTTTTGTCAACAGTATTCAAGTAATTGATAAATGTCACTAGCTGCGTCATGTCACCGTACCATAGTAAGAAGACATCGTCAATGAACCTCTTCCACATTCCAACATGTTGGAAGTGGGGAGCCACATATACGAACATCTCTTCCAGATGTGTCACTACAATGTTAGCGTATGTAGGTGCATAATTCGCACCCATCCCTACACCCCGTCTCTGTAGAAAAATTTGGTCATTAACCCCTTAAGGACCGGGCATGAAATGGCCTTAAGGACTGGAGCAAATTTTATGAATTTGACCAGTGTCACTTTATTCATTAATAACTTCGGGATGCTTTTACCTATCCGGCTGATTCTGAGATTGTTTTCTCGTGACATATTGTACTTCGCATTTCTAGTAAATTGGAGTCGATACTTATAACAAATCTTTATGAAAAAAAACGATATAGCGTGAAAAATTGTGAAAAAAATGCATTTTTCCAACTTTAAAACTTTTCTGCTTATACAGAAAATGGTTATACCACATAAATTATATATTAAATAGCATTAGCAACATGTCCACTTTATGTTGGCAGCATTTATTAAACTATATTTCATTTTTTTTAGACAATAGAAAGCTTAAAACATTAGCAGCAAATTTCCAAATTTTCAGTAAAATTTAAAAATCAGATATTTTTAGGGACCTGTTCAGGTTTAAAGTGTATTTGAGGGGACTGTATGTTAGAAAGCCTCACGAAGCACCCCATTTCAGAAACTGCACCCCCCTAAACTCTGCAAAAGCACACCAGAAAGTTTTTTAACCCTTTAGGGGAGTCACAGAAATAAAAGCTAATTGTGTAAGAAATTTGAAAATTTTAATTTTCTGTGCAAAGATTTTATTGTAATCCAATATTTTTCATAATTATAAACTTATTACCAGAGAAATGCACCCCAATATTGATTGCCCCGTTTCTGCAGTTTATAGAAATACCCCATATGTGGCCCTATTGCGCTATTTGACGCAACCACAAGCCTCAGATGTAAAGGAGCGCCTAGTGCATTTCAATGGGTCCCTTATATTTGGTCATTTCTGACTGTACCACTTCAGGTTGGCAGAGGCTCTGGGGTGCCAAAACCTAAAAAACACCCCTAAAGGGACACCATTTAGAAAACTACACCCCTCAAGGAATGTAACAAGGGGTGCGGTGAGCATCTGGACCCCACAGGTGCTTCACAGATTTTCCGAACAATATGGCGTGAAAAAAGACTAAAGTATTTTTTACACTAAAACGTTATTCTAGCCTTCAATTTTTCATTTTCACAAAGGGATAAAAGGAAAAAAAAAACAAAAAACATGTAGCGCAGTTTCTCCCGAGTACAGAAATACTCCACATGTGGACATAAAGTGCCAAGCGGGCGCAGGACGAGCCTCCAAAGGGAAGGAGCGCCAATTGGCTTTTGGAAGCTGGATTTCACTGGAATGGATTTCAAGGGCCATGTCGCATTTACAGAGCCCTCGTGCTGCCAAAACACTGGAAACCCCCCACAAGTGACCCCATTCTGGAAACTACACCCCTCAAGGAATCTAACAAGCGGTGCAGTGAGCATATGGACCCCACTGGTGACGGGCACAAATGTGAAAAAATGTGACGTGAAAGTGAAAATTTTCATTTTTTCACTTTCACGACACAAATGTGCCCGTCATCAAGGGGTCCATATCCTCATTGCACCCCTTGTTAGATTCCTTGAGGGGTGTAGTTTCCAGAATGGGGTCACTTGTGTGGGGTTTCCAGTGTTTTGGCAGCACGAGGGCTCTGTGAATGCGACATGGCGTTCATCATCCATTCTAGCCAAATCCAACCTCTAAAATCCAAATGGCGCTCCTTCCCTTCTGAGACTTGCCCTGCACCCACATGGCGATTTATGTCCTTATGTGGGGTATTTACGGACTCGGGGGAATTTGCTCTACACATTTTGTGTTTTTTTTTCTCTTTTAACCCCCTGTGAAAATGATAAATTCAAGGCTAGACCAACATTATAGTGTAAAAAATGTAATATTTCATTTTCACGCCACATTGTTCCACATTTGTGCCCGTCACCAGTGGGGTCCATATGCTCACTACACCCCTTGTTACATTCCTTGAGGGGTGTAGTTTCCATAATGGGGTCACTTGTGGGGGGTTTCAACTGTCTTGGCAACACAGGGGCCTTTTAAATGCAACATGGCCCCTCGAAATCCATTCCAGCCAAATCCAGCCTCAAAAAACCGAATGGCGCTCCTTCCCTTTGGAGGCTTACCCTGCACCCGCATGCCGCTTTATGTCCACATGTGGGGTATTTCCGTACTCAGGGGAAATTGTTTTTTTATTATCTTTTAGCACCTTGTGAAAATGAAAAAATCAAGACAAGATCAATGATTTAGAGTTAAAATTAAAAAAAAATTACACTAAATGTTGGTCTAGCCTTGATTTCTTTCCATTTCCACAAGGGGTTAAAAAAGAAAATAAAAGCAAAACGTGTAGGGTAAATACTCCTACACGAAAATACCCCACATGTGGACATAATGTGCCATATGGGCACAGGGCAAGCCACCAAAGGGACAGAGCGCCATTTAGAGGCTGGAATGGAGGATGGAGGCCATGTCGCAATTACAAAGCTCCTGTGCTGCCAGGACAGTAGAAACCCCCCACAAGTGACCCCATTCTAGAAACTACACCCCTTAAGGAATCTAACAAGGGGTGCAGTGAGCATATGGACCCCACTGGTGATGGGCACATTCATTGGGCATTCATTTTCACGTCCCAAATGTGGCTGTCACTAGGGGCCATATACCCGCTGCCCCCCTTGTTAGATTACTTATGGGGTGTAGTTTCCAGAATGGGGTCACTTGTGGGGGGTTTCTACTGTCTTGGCTGCACAGAGGCTTTGTAATTGCATTGTGGCATCCTCTAATGGGAATGGCGGCCATACCTATTTAGCTGGGGAAAAGGGACAATTCTAATTTATTTGGGGGTATTAGGCCAATTATTAGTTTATAAGGTTGAAAATGACAGGTGTCCATCAAATTCAACCTGTGTTGATCCAGAAAAAGGCAAAAAAAAAACTCGTAAAGGCAGACGACATTAGCCTCATCACAGGGGAAAAATTCCTTCCCGACTCCATAATGGCAATCAGAATAATCCCTGGATCAACGTGACCCCTGAAATAGGAATAAGGGACAGAATTTAGAAAATGTAGAACCCCAATGACGTGTGGTACGCCTTGAAGCGATCCAGTATGCAGAGGCCGGGGGGATCAGGACAGGTGTCACACTGGAAAATGGTGTCCTTCCTGATCCCCCTGTTACGCCACACTCTGCACTTCTTCTGGGGTCTCCTGTTCTCCAGTGTGGGGGACGTCACCTGGAAAATGTTGCCCTGGTGTGATACGGGGTCCTTCATATCCAGAAGAGCTGGGTCCGCTCCATGGCTGCTAAATATTAGGGCTCTATTACGGCTTCTGATATTTTCGAATCGTGCCGCAAGCTACAGTAGCTCGGGCAGCGAGGGACCAGAAGAGGGGGTGCTGGTATAAGAGTTATCCCCGTACAGGTGGTGACCTTTATCCAGCAGTGGGAAGATCAGTTCCCAAACGATCTTCCCACTAACTCGGAGGATGGGGGGGGAGGCCTCTGGGGGTGGATTTGGGTGTCCCTTCCTTCATACACTCTAATGGTACGTACACACTGCGGAATGGCGAAGGATAACCCTTTGTGCATTCCGCAGCTGGCACCCACCAGCGGACTAATGCGGGCGCGCGTCTCCGATCGTGTCATAGACTCCATTCTATGCACGGGCGGATTCCGCTCTCCGTCCAACGTGTTCATTCTTTGGACGGACGACGGAATCCGGCCGTGCATAGAATAGAGTCTATGACACGGGTGGAGACGCTCGCCTTGATGTCAGTGATAAGTCTCCCAACTTGTTCTTGACTGCCTCTTTTCCCATATGTTTGTCAATAGATGTCTAAAGACTCACAATATCAAGTGTAACAAATATACATTGTTCTGGTACCTCAATAGTCCCTATTTCTCGTAAAAATTGTGTAGAATCCCTTACGTATGATCTAGCATTTGTGGCAAGTGGCCTAAGCACCTTGTCCAAAAAAATAGACACATGGTTAATAACCGAACCTCTGCCCGAAACTATTGGGCGCCCCGGTGGACTAACCGGGTCATTATGTAACTTAGGCAAAAAATAGATTATTGGCATTCTAGGGTTCTCCACCACTAAAAATTCTGCTAATTTCTCATCTATTATATTTTGTGTTAGAGCTTCCTATACCACCGTCTTAATGCACTTAATAATATGAAATTTAGGGTCATTCTGTACCAATGTATAGACATCCTCATCATGTAGCTGTCTATATGCTTCCTGTAAATATGCTTCCTTGTTCATAACTACGATTGCACCCCCCTTATCAGCAGGCTTAATAACAATCTCATGGTTATCTATCAATTCTTTCAAGGAAGCCATATCAATTCTTTCAAGGAAGTCAGATTATGGTGTAGAATATTACCATCTTCAAATTGCAGTTTCAAGTCTTTCAGCTCATCCCTCACTAAATTAGAAAATGTATCAATAGCAGTAGAGACATTCACAGGCATGAAATCACTTTCAGTTTTTATATTAACCCCTTAACGACAAAGGGCGTATAGGTACGCCCTATTGCCGGTAAGGGCGTTCAGAGCGGGGCCGCACGGCGACCCCGCTCTGAACCGCGGCGGTCCCGGGTGCCGCTTGTAGCCTGGGACAGTAAGTATTAGCGGGCACGGTCCGAT
This sequence comes from Dendropsophus ebraccatus, assembly GCF_027789765.1. Taxonomy (NCBI): domain Eukaryota; kingdom Metazoa; phylum Chordata; class Amphibia; order Anura; family Hylidae; genus Dendropsophus; species Dendropsophus ebraccatus. The sequence continues at coordinate 67,219,652 of NC_091462.1, read as the reverse complement.
CGCCGTGCCCGCTAATACAGTAATCAGATGCAGCTGTCAAACATGACAGCTGCATCCGATTACCGGATCCAGCGGCTCCCTGGTGTCTAGTGGCGGAGATCGCTCCTCCGGGATGTTATCCCGGAGGAGCGATCTCCGTTTCTGAAGCCGTCCGGGGACCGCTCCAAGATGGTGCCGTCCCCGGCTCGGCACTCGTTTACTTCCGGCTGCAGCAGCCGAACGCAAACGAGTGCTGATCTCATGGATCTCTGCAGCATATCTATGCTGCAGAGATCTCAATGAGATATCAAAGTGTATATACTAGAAGTCCCCTAGGGGGGCTTCTAGTATATGTGTAAGAAAAAAATATATAGTGTTGTTGTCAATAAAAAGCCCCCTCCCCTAATAAAAGTCTGAATCACCCCCCTTTTCCCAGGTTATAAATAAAAGTAAACAAATAAATAAATAAACAAACATGTTTGCTATCGCCGCGTGCGTAATCGCCTGAACTATTAATTAATCACATTCCTGATCTCGTACGGTAAACGGCGTAAGCGCAATAAATCCCAAAGTGCAAAATTGCGCATTTTTGGTCGCATCAAATCCAGAAAAATTGTAATAAAAAGCGATCAAAAAGTCATATATGCGCAATCAAGGTACCGATAGAAAGAACACATAATGGCGCAAAGAATGCCACTTGAGGCAAACGCCCCAAAATATACCTATATTCCCTATTGGTTAAAATTTAACTTTTATTACAAGTATAACTAAAATTAATAGATCAAACAAACAATAGACAACATAAAATGTGAACAGTGAATTAAAAAGCTTTGCACGATCTGCCTTAGTATTCAATGGTATACAGTATGTATAAGGAATAGGAGCGCATCAATAGCCGGTCAGTACTCTCCTTGAGTCACCACAAACAATTTACTAACCCAAAAGGGGATAAAGCAAAAACACCCCAATGGGTATAGATGCCTCCTATCCTTGAATAACGTACATATATATATATATAAAGAGAGGGTGACACTGTGGCCGGGTTTGCCTATCTCAGCCCCATGAGCGATTTTGCGCGTTACGCTCAGCTAGCTAGCCCCCCGTGTTTAACAATGACAATGTCACCATCTAAGGCAACGTGCAAAGTGCTAAAAGAGCCCTTTGGGCTCTTTTAGCACTTTGCACGTTGCCTTAGATGGTGACATTGTCATTGTTAAACACGGGGGGCTAGCTAGCTGAGCGTAACGCGCAAAATCGCTCATGGGGCTGAGATAGGCAAACCCGGCCACAGTGTCACCCTCTCTTTATATATATATATATGTACGTTATTCAAGGATAGGAGGCATCTATACCCATTGGGGTGTTTTTGCTTTATCCCCTTTTGGGTTAGTAAATTGTTTGTGGTGACTCAAGGAGAGTACTGACCGGCTATTGATGCGCTCCTATTCCTTATACATACTGTATACCATTGAATACTAAGGCAGATCGTGCAAAGCTTTTTAATTCACTGTTCACATTTTATGTTGTCTATTGTTTGTTTGATCTATTAATTTTAGTTATACTTGTAATAAAAGTTAAATTTTAACCAATAGGGAATATAGGTATATTTTGGGGCGTTTGCCTCAGTGGATTACTATTATTGGTACCTCCTACTGGACTTTGGATCTAGTTATCCACTAAGAATGCCACTTGACACAGCCCCATAGACCAAAGGATAAAAGCGCTATAAGCCTGGGAATGGAGCGGTTTTAAGTGACGTATATTTGTTGACAATGGTTTGAATTTTTTACAGGTTATACATGTTATATATCGTTTTAATCGTAACGACTTGAGGAACATGCATAACAAGTCAATTTTACCCCAGGGCGAATGGCGTAAAAACACATTTCCCCCAAATAAACAAAATGCGTTTTTTTTTTTTCAATTTCACCACACTTTGAATTTTTGTTCTGGTTTCGCAGTGTACTTTATGCAAAAATTCAGCCTGTCATTGCAAAGTACAATTAGTGACGCAAAAAATAAGGGCTCATGTGGGTTTCTAGGTGGAAAAATGCAAGTGCTATGGCCTTTGATGCACAAGGAGGAAAAAACGAAAACGCAAAAATCGAAATTGGCTCTGTCCTTAAGGGGTTAAGCTTATTGCAGCTAAACTTGACAGAGCTCACTGTATCAGATGTACTCATTTTGTCATTAAACCATACACGTAAGTTAAGTCTTCTCACAAAATGCGCTACATCCAGGTCTAATTGGAATCGACGAATCGACACGTCGAAACGCGTTGCTGTGCACGCTTTGTTTTTTATGTGGATTTATTCCTGCTTGCTATGAAATAAAGGATCAGTATTTTGGGAACTGGAGTGCCATGAACTTTTTTACCTTGGATTTCTAATTGGAATCGACGTTCTGACTAGGGCAAAAATTCTGTCCTTTTTTCAATACATTCATATGTAAAGGGATAAGTGTAAAAGAGGAAATATTTAACACGTTGCTGTTTTCTTTCTTACAACAGTCCTTGGTGTCGTCCGACTGCCTCTTTGCTGTTTCCCTCTTGTCAAATCTGTGTCTTTTCTTTCCGCCTCTGCGGGTTTTTCTCCATCTGGATTCGCTTGATCTAAAAAAACTTCATTCTCTAATGCTTGGCTAGGGCGTGGGATCCCATCCCTTCTTTTATTTCTCCGTTGATTGAATGGTGTTTCCTCAGGTGTTGTCCACGTGTAGATCTTGCCACTGGTATAATCTTGTGCATTATGGAACCATTTATGCTTTTTTTTGTTCCTGTAAATCCTTTCTGTATTTCTCCAAGAAATTGTTTTGTTTTGTCATAAAGCGTTCCCAATCCTCTGCTTGCATGGTTGTCTGTAGTAATTCCTTTGTGGTGGTAAGGTTTTGATTCACACTCTTAACTTGCTTCTGCATGCTGCTTATCTGAATGAGGATCAGTTCAAGTGCGTATTTATTAGAAACAGTGATAAATCTCTGACGGGACTCTTCATCCTCAAAGGACATATTGGGTTTCAGACGTGTACAAATCCCTCGTGGAATGCGCTGGTGTTTGTGGTACTCCGACAGGGTGCCAATATGGAGTTGAAGATTAATTTTACGTTTAGATAAGTATTCAAAGTCTCTTTGTAGATCTATAATAGCAGGAGTTTTCAGGAACGTCATGTCTGCCTCCACATCTCCCAAAATCATGTCTGTGTCTTCTTCAGTAAAAAGAAATGCTTGTGCTGCAACAATACACTACGATATGACAGCTGCCATCCAAGACGTATGGTAAAGAGCCTTCCAAGGAGCCAGATGCTCCGGGCAAGACGAATCATAGAGAGTCGGACAGACTTGGACAAAACACTGACTAAAATGGAACAGGATTTTAAGGAGAGAGGATATCCTGAGAGAGTGTTAAAAAATTGTAAACAGAGTATCCTATGTGAGGAAAGGCACAAACTACTGGAGGACAAAGTTAGGGACACCACACTGAACAGAATACCATTTGTCTCAACTTACACAGACCTTTCACCAAGGGTTAACTCCATCATTAACAGATACTGGTATGTGGTAAAAGACAGTCACAAGAATATGTCTGAATTCCAATCCCCCCCACTAATGTCATACAGACGAGGGAGGAATTTACGAGACCAGTTAGTTAAATCCACTGTAAAAACCACACGAACAGACACACAAAGATATATTGGCAGGAAAAATGTGGGTTCATTCCCCTGCTTAAACTGCATAAATTGCAAATTAATGACGAAAGGTGCAGAATTCATCCATCCCATTACAAAAAAAAACATTTAAGATCACACAATACCTCACCTGTGTATCTGATTGGGTCGTGTATATATTATGGTGCCCCTGTGGCCTTATATATGTAGGTGAAACCTCGTGGGACCTAAAAACAAGGCTTAACCATCACCGGTACACAATTAGGAAAAAGAAAATAGAGCTACCAGTAGCTAAACATTTCACGGAAAAAGGACACTCTGAATGGGACTTAAAATTCATGATTGTGGACAGATTAGGCCCCCTCGCTAGAGGTGGGGATAGAATGTTAACTTTAAAAAGAAAGGATTAGAGTGGATTTTGAAAACAGAATCCAGAGGTGCATATGGGATGAATGTGCAATATAAAGTGGCAAAGCATTTAAACAGGTAACCATGTCTGCCTATGCAACCCTTTATCCTAGATGTGTGATTCAGTAACAGTGAACTATAAATCCATGTTATGACTGTTATGTTTTACAACTTTCTGTGATGTTGTACACAATTACTTACCTTTTTATCTTTTATTCATAGGTTCTGGAAACGGGACACGTGTGGAACAAATAACTGAACCGGACATTTTTGAGCTAGGAGGATTTACTTGCCATGGCTGGGATAGTGGATTAGAGTCAGTTCACACAGGATGCGTTTTTTTTGTGCGACCTGTCAGGTCCTTGTTGTAATACAGAGTAACCAGGAAGGCTGATTCTCATCTGGACTGGGAGCCTGTGGAACACGCTGCTTCACTAATTTTGCTGACTGCTATGTCAGCTAATCCGAGATTCCTGTGTCTGACTCACTCCCAGAGAGATTATGCAAGAAGACAGACCCTTAATGACGTCATTAATCTCCTTGACAACATGATGCTTTCTCCTGCTCTATCCGGACAGTTCTGTTCCTAAGTGTCCTGGAGAGATACATGAACTTTCAAGCATGTCTGTGCGTCTCTGCAGTGGAGAGACGTTTCAAGAGAATGGACTTTGTACTTATGCAAATCTTGTATATATTCACACAGCTTTTGCAACACTGAGATCACCAGTGATTATGTATTTGTATGCACCTGAATTCCTTTACCTAATAGATGAAGCACTAGAAGTTTACACATGTGATTGACACATCTCACAACCAATGAATTGTTTGATTACACGACCAATGAATTTGCTTGATTTTGATTATGCACCTGTATAAATGAATATGGTTTGTTCACTACTGTGGCTTGAAAATGGTGGCGAGAGGCCACAGAAACGTTGCCTAATTACTTTGTATGCTGTGCTGTGCACTTTGTGAATAAATGTAAACCTTTTTTTTCACCTTATCTGGAGTGCCGTCAAACTACTTTACATAGATAGATAGATAGGAGATAGATAGATACTGTAGATCAGGGTTGGGGAACCTTTTCCATGTCGAGGGCCGGTCGGGCATTAATAAAATCATTCGAGGGCCGCATACCGTGTGCGGCAGTTAGTAGCGTGGGTTTGCAGCACCCAGGGCAAGGCAAAGTATTGTTCCCCTAGTTCCCCTGCTATTGTATTTAACCCCCAGTGATGCCCTGCTATTGTAGTTAACCCCCCCAGTGATGCCCCTTGTAGTCTAGTTAACCCCCAAGTCATGTCCCTGGTAGTCTAGTTAACCCCCCCAGTGATGCCTCTGGTAGGCCTAGTTAACCCCCATCAGTCATGTCCCAGGTGCCCTAGTTAACCCCCATCAGGCATGTCCCTGGTGGCCTAGTTAACCCCCATCAGGCATGTCCCTGGTAGGCCTAGTTAACCCCCATCAGGCACGTCCCTGGTGGCCTAGTTAACCCCCATCAGGCACGTCCCTGGTGGCCTAGTTAACCCCCATCAGGCACGTCCCTGGTGGCCTAGTTAACCCCCATCAGGCACGTCCCTGGTGGCCTAGTTAACCCCCATCAGGCACGTCCCAGGTGGCCTAGTTAACCCCCATCAGGCATATTCCTGGTGGCCTAGTTAACCCCCAACAGGCATATCCCTGGTGGCCTAGTTAACCCCCATCAGGAATGTCCCTGGTGGCCTAGTTAACCCCCATCAGGCATGTCCCAGGTGGCCTAGTTAACCCCCATCAGGCATGTCCCTGGTGGCCTAGTTAACCCCCATCAGGCATATCCCTGGTGGCCTAGTTAACCCCCATCAGGCATGTCCCTGGTGGCCTCGTTAACCCCCATCAGGCATGTCCCTGGTGGCCTAGTTAACCCCCATCAGGCATGTCCCTGGTGGCCTAGTAAACCCCCCATCAGGCATGTCCCTGGTGGCCTAGTAAACCCCCCATCAGGCATGTCCCTGGTGGCCTAGTTAACCCCATTAGGCATATCCCTGGTGGCCTAGTTAACCCCCATCAGGCATGTCCCTGGTGGCCTAGTTAACCCCCATGAGGCATGTCCCTGGTGGCCTATTTAATCCTCCATCAGGCATATCCCTGGTGGCCTAGTTAACCCCCATCAGGCATGTCCCTGGTGGCCTAGTTAACCCCCATCAGGCATGTCCCTGGTGGCCTAGTTAACCCCCATCAGGCATATCCCTGGTGGCCTCGTTAACCCCCATCAGGCATATCCCTGGTGGCCTAGTTAACCCCCATCAGGCATATCCCTGGTGGCCTAGTTAACCCCCATCAGGCATATCCCTGGTGGCCTAGTTAACCCCCATCAGGCATGTCCCTGGTGGCCTAGTTAACCCCCATCAGGCATGTCCCTGGTGGCCTAGTTAACCCCCATCAGGCATGTCCCAGGTGGCCTAGTTAACCCCCATCAGGCATGTCCCAGGTGGCCTAGTTAACCCCCATCAGGCATGTCCCTGGTGGCCTAGTTAACCCCCAAATAAAAAAAATAAACATCCCACTCACCTTACCTCCGTTCCCACGCTGCCCATGTCCTCTTCTGTCCCAGGTCCTCTGTGCCGGTCTTTCTCCTGCAGGCGGCGCGCGATGAAATGACGTCATCGCGCGAGGCCCGCAGGAGACTGAAGACTCGCGCCGCTCTGCTGGGGAAGAAGCCGGCACAGACAGCATCCTCCTGTGTCCGGCAGCTGTCACAGACACAGGAGGAGGCTGTGTATGCCGGCTCCTTCCTCCTCCAGAGCGGCGCGCATCACAGGGGAGCTGCGGGCCGCGGGCCGCATCGGGAGGTCTCAGGGGCCGGATGCGGCCCGCGGGCCGGAGGTTCCCCACCCCTGCTGTAGATAGATAGATAGATAGATAGATAGATAGATAGGAGATAGATGGATAGATAGATAGGACTCCTATCTATCTCCTTTCTATCTATCTCCTATCTATTATCTCTCTATCTCTCTAGCTCCTATATCTTTCTATATAATATTTGCCCCCAGTCACTGTCACATGCTGTTCTGCCCCCCCCCCCCCCCTTTCCCGCACATACAGTTGGAGTCAGGTATAGGTCGGCACCTTCTTCCTCCATCGGGCACCGCTCTCTCTCTCTCCTGCACAGGAATCCTCTGCCCCCTGTCAGTCAGTGTTGTAGCACATATATCTGCCGGCAGCGTCCCGGGCAGATCGTCACACACGGCTGCTTCCAACACTGCCAAAAGATAACGAGGCGCCGAGGATTCCTGTGCGGGACAGAGTGCGGTGCCCGTTGGGGGGAGGATGTGCCGACCCATACCTGACCCCTGCAGCCACTTTATGTATGGGAGAGGGGAGGCAGGGCACACCGTGCAGCTTTCAGAGCCGCTCGGAAGCAGAAGCAGCGCTAATCACACAGCACTCCTGTGCGCAGCCTGTCACATCTCCAGCATTCCTCTTCAGGAAGATTAACTGAGGGGAGCAGAGCATGCGGTCGCAGGGTGAGGAGGAGGGAGGGGGGAAATACCGCAGATACCATCCTGGCAGAGTTGAGGTCGGTTAACCGACGCCAGAGACGGTATCGGTATTTTGATGGTATACCGCCCAGCCCTATTCCAACATACGCCCCTTTGTGCCTGAATGGCACACAAACAATTGGACCACAGTCAGAATGAAGTATATATTTTGCTTGCGTAATCATCTCCATGATCCGAAAACAGTTCTTTATTTCAAGGCTCTGGTCTTCCTCTTGGTCTTCTGCGGCAGCAGTTACACCTTCAAAGGGTCTGGGCATAAATGGTCACACCATTCATTCATCCACATTCAGACTTCTATCAAACTAATTTATACATTATACATACATTATATCCAACATCTGTCTAACATATTACTCTATACATACACATTTGTTTCTTCATACATCATAATCAAGAAAAAATTATTATCTTTGCAATATATATGACGCAAAATGACGAGTTAACATAATACCAATGATCATGATCAATTTTTTCAGTTGGTAATAGAACATCCTGAAGACATCCATTTTCACAGGCAAAAAGGTTAATTTGACTGCCATCACACATAGGGGTCATATTCACATCCAGGAACCATCCATTGCCAATTTTGTCTTTGCTTCACCAAGGGTCCTGCGAATGAAGAACAAGAGCAGTATCAGATTCTTAGCAGTATAATGTAAAAATATCAATATAGAAATAATTGAGTGTTTCAATAAAGGGGATATCTAAGCTGGACTCCTCCTCTCTAGAAGTGACTTACAGAGAGGGAAAATATTTCAGTAAATATCTTTTGCTCAAAAGCATTTTAACTTTTACCAGCTTGGACTATTTAACGCCCCTTTGGTACCAAAAGAAAAATGGTACCAACCAAAGGAAGTGAAGGAAGTGAAGTTAGAAAAAGAAAAATATCAAACCAATGAATGCAGCTGTTTCATAAAAAAAAAGAAAAATATAAGCTTAAGTAAAATAATCATAAAAAAACAATATTCCTGAACACTAGGAACAAAACAGAAGAAAAAATAATTACTGTGCCGACACACTATACACGTTACATTGAACAGGACACAAACAGACAAACATAAAACATTTAAGGGAAACTCAACTTGTATCTGCCCCATGATGCATCCTTGGGCACCTTCTAATTAAAGGTGGTTCAGTTGGTTCTATAGAATTCATACTGAGATCCCAGATCTTAATGATCAATTCTGTTATACAATCATGTATGAACCTTTACCTTATGACAAGAGGGACCTGTTGGATAAGATAAATAACACATACAAAAAGAGAACACCAAAACACCAACAAGAGAAAAAACATTAGGTTAACACAATACCTATTCATCACAATGGGATGTTAAGTTGTTTAATTGTTTGCAAACAATTACCAAAATGTTATGTTTAAGCTCAGTGATACCACGTGGATTTCTATGGACACATTGGCCAAATTTACAAAATTCCTTCATTTTAAATAATAATGACCAGTTTACTTTGCTCATAACAGTTTATAACCTGTTAAATAAAACATAAATGTTAGTCTCTTTGTTCTGACATCACCCGACTAATGACCTCCAGCCTAAAAGAAAACACAAATAGAATTAGAATACAGAAATTTACACCATAAACAAACACAGCCATATCCATTACTAATCATGTCACAGGATCAGCCTCCATGTTACCCATCTCCTCACATGAATCTGTTATGGGTGGAGATTTCCTCCTGAGACTGGACACTAGCAATCTCCTGCTGCAATGAATGGACTTCTGGCTCAGGATGTATATAAGGTGTATTACAGAACCGTTTAATATGCCCTGGCCTGCCACATCTGAAGCAATACCTAACGAACGTACCACCTCCTCCTAGGTCTATACACCATAGATATATTTTCTGATGTCTCATAACTGTCTCTAGAATCTTCACACCAGTCCCTAAGTATGTTGATAAATCTCTCATAAGAGCTAGTATTCCTTAGAGCCATCCTTTTTTTTTTTTTTATTGAATTTTTATTATTTTATCAAATGTCCAAAAAACACCTTAAAAACACGTCAACAGTACCATATGTTAGATACACCCAACCCACCCTACCCAGAAACCACTTTCCAGATAGACCCCCTACTCCCCTACATAGCTTCTTTTCCCCGTGGGGTCGCCCTATGGGGCATCGGGGGTGCACTATATAAGCCACCATTCTCTGCCTCCAACATTCACCTCCTATAGCTTATTCACGTTTCCTTTACTCTATCCGTGCGAGGGGACCGCCCCCACCCGCCCGTGCAAGGGCCCCGCCCCCAGCCAGGCCAAACCGGACCACACTAAACAAAAACACAAAACATTACACATTACACTAAATATAACAAAGTTGAGAGAGGGTGAAGAAAAGAAAAAAAAATAATAATAATAATTAATAAATAAATAAATAAATACATTTTACCACAACAGTTTTTGGCAGCCTACTATTCCTGTGGCTCTTGACAGCAGACCATGCAACGTCAGCTCTCCTCACCCACCACACTAACATTCACACATTGAGTCTGTCAGTGCCAGTCAACCACCTTCTCAGATGGACGCCCAGCCCTTCAGCAGACCTATTACTTTTCTAAACCATAACTGCGCCAAACCTCCCCAGCTTCGCTGCGGGGGCTTAGCACCTCTTCCACTCTCCCCCGATAACCCGTCAACCATTTATTATGCTCGACAAGGCCTCCAGGGAAAACAGATGCTTCAAACTCTCATCGCAAAAGCTGCGTCCCAGCATGGTCCCCCCAAAACCGGAGAAAACAGGAAGTGGTGCCTGCCTTTACTTACTTAACATAGACACACATAAACCAAAAAAGAAAATAAATAAATACATAAAAATTAATAATTCTTTCCCTCTCCCCTCCCCTCCCCTCTCTCCCTTCCCTCATGTACTACCTATCTATCCGGCCAAGCCTGGACCCGAGGCGCGACCCCCGCCCGGGTGGACACAAGCGCCCCCTCCCGCACAGCGACCCCCGGTATCTTCCCTATAACTTAACTCTCACTCACCGGTGCCCCGCACATACCCCACCGGTCATAAACCCATACAGTATACTTGTTGACGCATAACTCCTAACCCATCCCTTTCCCTCCCCCCCCAGTGCTGAAAAAACAAAAAAAAAACACTTCATACATATATACCTGCATACTTGTACTTGTGTGTGTGTATATATATATATATATATATATACACATATATAAATAACTAAACAAAAAAAAAAAAAAAGATCTATACTCCATATACTCTTCTGCAACACCCCCATTCTTCGACCCTCAATGGCCGATCCCCCATCCAATTCCTCATGATCACCAACTTAGCATAAAGAAACGATCTCAGAACAAAGTTCCGATTCTTTCTCGTGTTCTTTAACCTAGACGTGTCCCCCATAATCGCAAGCTGTGGGCTTTTTTCCAACTCCATTCCACTCTCCTGTTTGATCCCATCAAACACCCCGTCCCAGTAGTTCTGAAATTCGTTACACGACCATAACATATGGAGAAGACCCGCGTCCCCTCCCTGACATCTGGGGCAGGCGTCCTCCAATCTCCTCCCTATCCCATAAAGAAACCTTGGAGTATAATATAACCTGTGTACGATGTTGAATTGAGTCATTTGATGATTACCAGCAAGCGAGGCCCTTTTTATGTTCTTAAAAATTGTCCCCCAATCCAACCCCCCCACCTAATTCTTCTTCCCACTTTCCTTGGGACTTAAACACACCACTATCCAATGACTGTAGGTACTTATATAAGAAAGAAATTCTTTTTCTGGTTATTTTCTCACCTTTAAGTTTATCAATCAGAGGATCTCTATGCTCTATCAAAGTTATCCCGAAATTCTTGGACAGCAAGGCATCTTTCACTTTAAAGTATTCTAACCAAGAGTCACCTCCTGATTCAAACTTAAGCTTTAGGTCCTCCCACCCGAGCACACACCCCTGACATACCACATCCCTTATATTCTCTATTCCACTCCTTCTAAGTTTGTCCAAGACCCCAAGCCTCTTTGGCCCTCCCAAGGTGTTGTTCTTCCACAAGGGCGAGAATTTAAAATACCCCTCTATACCCAGCAACTTTTTTAAGGCTTCCCATGTCCTAACTAAACTGATCACCATTGGCCACTTACTCTCCACCCCCACCTTTAAGCACCCAGCTTCTAACTTTTGAAAGATGTCCCAATAAGGAAGACCCTCCTCAAGACCTACCAATCTATAAAATAACCGTTTGTGCCAAGAGGAAAGCCAGTGAAGCTGTGCTGCCATATAATACCAATACATTCTGGGAACCCCCAGTCCCCCTCTCTCCTTGGGCCTAGCCAGGTACTCCACCTTCATTCTTTTAAAATACTTCTTATTGACCCAGCATGGTGAGGTGGAAAAGAAGTACAGAATTTTAGGCACACAGATGGTCTTTATAAGTACTACTCTGTCTGCTCGTGATAGCGATAATCTCTCCCACACCTCTATTTTCCTCCCTAAAGTTGCCAATAAAGAGTCTAGATTCAGCTTGTTATAATCGCATATGTTCCTGGCAGGGCCGGTTTTAGACTAGATGTGGCCCTGGGCAAAGTTAAAGGTGGGGCCCCAAATGCTGAAATATTTTAGCAACAATTTAAGGTCCCCATACATTTTACTCTTTTGTTGGTGGTACCTGTTGCTCCTGGTGGGTTCGGCCATCAGTGTAAGGTGTATGGGGCTCTCTGGACAGTCCTCTGACAGATGATATCAGTGGACATAGGGGATCGAGCTTGATGGAAAATCAATGCCCAACCTCTTTGTTCTAAGAGAGATAAGTCGCCATCAGATCTGTATGGCTATGGCTTTACCCTATCATAGAAAACACAGGAAAACTCAGATGTGCCAAATTTCTGTGTATGGGGAGGATGGGACCAGATGGGAGAGATAATTGTCAGCTGAAGGAATGTTCAGCCAGCAGTTATTGGAAGCATACGGCCACTTTTAAGGCCGTATTACACGGCCTGATATTCTGCAGAAGTGAGCGCCAATCTGGTAGAATGGAGCTCGCTTAGAGAGCCTACTACAGCAAAAGCTATGGAGGAGATTTATCAAACTGGTGTAAAGAAGAATTGGCTCAGTTGCCCCTAGCAACCAATCAGATTCCACCTACTTAGAATCTGAGTAATGAAAGGTGGAATCTGATTGGTTGCTAGGGGCAACTGAGCCAGTTTCACTTTACACCATGTTTGATAAATCTCCCCCTAGGTGTATATATACAGTATATCATTTGTGATGTGTGTGCAATCCTTGCTGTATATAGTAAACAATAAAGATATATATACTACCTGATCACGTTCCCCAGTGTCCTCAGGCCTTGACTGTGATATATACTACCTGATCATGTTCCCCGGTGTCCTCAGGCCTTGTCTGTGATATATACTACCTGATCATGTTCCCCAGTGTCCTCACAGTGCGATAGCGTCCTGATTCGGACAATTTTCGCTCCATGTATTAGGGCCCTTACTCAGTTCAGAAGTTTACATGCCGGGACTGCCGCTACATGTCAGGACTACCGCTACATGCCGGGACCACCGCTACATTTTGGGACTGCTCCTACATGTCGGGACTGCCCCTACATGTCGGGACTGCCTCTACATGTCGGGACTGCCTCTACATGTCGGGACTGCCTCTACATGTCGGGACTGCCTCTACATGTCAGGACCGCCGCTACATTCTGGGACTGCCACTACATGCCAGGACTGCCGCTAGTGGTGTAAATACAAGAACTATTTATATGAATTGCTTTAAAAAAATAAATTTAAAAAAATCACTATAATCAGGACCAAATATTACCTCCATACCGTTATTGAAGAAAACACACTATATATAGGCCAATATTACCACCATAAAAGTGACCGCCCCATAATGACTCTATATACACTATATACAGACCAATATTACCGCCATAGAGTGACCACCGCATAATGACTCTATATACACTATATACAGACCAATATTACTGCCATAGAGTGACCACCGCATGACTCTATATACACTATATACAGACCAATATTACCGCTATAGACTGACCACTGTATAATAAATGACTCTATATACACTGTATACAGACCAATATTATGTGGCTGTCACCCTATGGCTGTACTATTGGTCTGTATATAGTGCATATATATAGAGTCATTATGTGGCAGTCAATCTATGGCAGTAATGACTCTATATATACGCTATATACAGACCAATATTATTGCCATAGGCTGACCCCTGTATAATGACTTTATATACACTCTATATACAGACCAATATTACCGCCATAGAGTGACCACTGCATAATGACTCTATATACAGACCAATATTACTGCCATAGACTGACCCCTATATAATGACTCTATATACACTGTATGCAGACCAATATTATGTGGCGATAACTCTATGGCTGTACTATATATACTGTACTGTGGCTGTACTGTATATAGTGTCATTATGTGGTAGTCAATCTATGGCAATAATGACTCTATATATACGCTATATACAGACCAATATTAATGCCAAAGAGTGACCACTGCATAATGACACTATATACAGACCAATATTACCGCCATAGAGTGACCACTGCATAATGACTCTATATACACACTATATACAGACCAATATTATGTGGTGATCACTCTATGGTTGTACTATTGGTCTGTATATAGTGTGTATATAGAGTCATTATGTGGTGGTCACTGTATGGCGGTAATATTGGTCTGTATATAGTGTCATTATGTGGTAGTCAATCTATGGCAGTAAAGACTATATATACACTATATACAGACCAATATTACCGCCATAGAGTGACCACTGCATAATGACACTATATACAGACCAATATTACCAACATATAGTGACCACCACCTAAGGACTGAATACCACCTTATTTTTTTCTCAATAAAATACACTGTATTGCCTTAGTGATGTCATCATACACTATACATAGGAGCTGCAGCGTATACATAGGACTGATGAGGCCGGAGAATGGCTGCAGCTCCTATATACAGTCTATTCACCTCAACACTTGGAGTCAGCAGTGCTTATACACACACACCATTATATATATATATATATATATATATATATATATATATATATATATATATACACACACTCACTCACACACCCATGAAAACACATTATACAGATACAAACCATCCAGTCCATACACTATACACAGGACATGTAACACACACTACATTCATCCATTATACACTTACATTCATACACATTACACACTACATGTACAGTATACTTACCCCCTCTAGCATGGTGGTTGTAGTGGTGAATCCCCCTCATGTTCCTTAGCAGCAGGCTGTCATCCTCACCCGGCAGCCCTCTCCTCCATCGTCCCGACAGCTCCACACCAGAGGAGGAAGTCACGTGCAGTGAGAGGAGCTGGAGGGAGGGGGAGGGGGAGCAGACACGGAGCCCAGCGTCCTGCAGCCTCTGCATGAACCCTGATAGCAGCAGCCAGGGATCACTGCCAGACGCTGGAGGACGCTGCCTGTGCTCTCCTCTCCACTGGAACTGTGGTAGGGGGCCCCTGGGGGATGGGGGCCCTGGGCATTTGCCCTGCTTGCCCCCCCCTAACGCCGGCCCTGGTTCCTGGACAACCCCCAGGTATCTAAAATCCTCTCCCGGCTGTAACACTCTTAACTGGGATGATTCAAGCGATGGTTTCTCTCCAAGAGGCAATAAAATGGATTTGTGCCAGTTTATGGCTAGCACAGAGAACTTTCCAACCTCTTGTATTAGATTCATTACCCTAGGGACTGATAAGGCAGGGTTCTCCAAAAACAGAAGCATGTCATTTGCAAATAGTGAAACCCTGTCCCCACTGCCCCTCGCCCCAAACCCCAGTATTTTATCATCCTTCCTAATCAACCTCGCTAAAGGTGCAATACTGAGGGCGAAGAGCAGTGGGGAGAGGAGAAGGCCCTGCCTTGTTCCCCGAGACAGAGAAAATGTTCTGGAATTGACACTGTTAACCACCACCGACACCTTTGCACCTTTATATAAGAGCCTCACCATACTGATAAAGCCCTCCCCCAATGCAAATCCATCCATTACCTTCCAGAGTTACTCCCACTCCACCCTATCGAAAGCTTTAACCGCATCCAAAGACAGGATGGAGTGGAAGCATCTCCCCCAAGACAACTGAATGTTTTCATACAACCTTCTTATATTTTCCCTTACCATTCTACCTGGCACAAACCCGCATTGACTTCAATGGAATGGCTAAGGAACTTGAGAAGGGCCGGCAATAAAACCTCCCGGTGGGTTTTATATAGTTCAAATGGTATGCCATCCTTCCCTGGTGCCGACCCGTTTTTCATCTTGTCCAATGCCAAATTAAGCTCCTCTATGGTCACCGGTGCTTCCAACACCTCTCTCTGGGCTTGGATGATCCCAGGCAGTTCACTTATGTTCAATAAATCCTTAAGTTCTTCCTCCTTTACCACTGCTTCCGAACTATACATTTTTTCATAATATTCCCTAAAAGCCCCTCATATCCTTCTCAGAAACTATAATCCCCCCTTCTAAATTTCTAATTGCCCCAATTTGCCAACCCTTATCCTGATCCTGAATAATATTCATCAACCCCCTATTAGGTGTCCCTGAACCTAAGTGTCTCTTCTTATTCATAAATCCTACCTGTGCTTTAGCTTTCCCTAACAAATAGCCATCCAAACTCGCCTGTGACAAATCTAGTTTTTCCCGCGCCTCATTAGTGGGTAGTGATCTATAACCCTCTTCTTCCTTCAACAGTTGCTCCCTTAACTCCTTTTCCTTAACCCTATACCCTTTTTTAAACTTACTCACCACCCCTATATATTTCCCCCTAATAAAAGCTTTAATTGTGTCCCAAACAACCAAAGGTGAAGCTGTGTCCCAGTTTAAATCCCATATATCTTGAATTTCTTTCCCAATCTCAACGTTGTTTTCTATCAAACTTAACCAGTGCGCATTTAATTTAAATATACCTCCCACATTAGCCCCGTGCTCCTTAAATTCCACTAAAAGTGGACAGTGATCAGAAAGTGTTCTACTCAAATATTTAATCCCCTTAACCTTATTAACCATGTTATTATTAACCAGTGCTAAATCTATCCTCAACATGACATTTTTTGATTTATTCCAACATGAGAAGAATTTAACATTGGTATTCCATTCCCTCCAAAGGTCTCTCAAACCCAGTTCTCCCAACAAAGTTTTAAACATCACACTACCTGCCCTCTTACCTCCTACCACACCTCTCCATCTGTCTTCTGATTCCTCAACTACTGCATTGAAGTCACCGGTGACCAGCACAGGGCAATCTCCTTTATCTCTGCAAAACTCAAACAGAGCCTCCAGCACTTCCTTTCGAAACGGGGGAGTGATGTACACAAATCCCAAAACACATTCAAGACCCTCCACTCTACAATATAAAAAGATGTACCTGCCCTGCCTATCCAATCTCTGCTCAATGGCTTCCCACTTAACCTGTTTATGAACTAGTACTGATACTCCCCGAGCATAGTTGGAAAAATATGCATGGTATTGCTGACCCCACCATGATTTATGCAACCTAGGAAGAGTCTCTTTCGTAAGGTGGGTCTCTAATAAGCAGGCAATCCCAGGCATATAGTTCTTAACCCCATTCATAACTGCTAGCCTCTTGACTCTATCCTCAAGACCCCTTATGTTCCAGGTTAATATCCTGAGCATGTTAATCTCCTAGATAGTAAAGTATAGCAGAAGAAGAAGAACGAAGGGGGGTGGGGGGGGAAGGGCACCACCCTCCCAACCCCCATCCCCCTTACGACCTGAGAAAAAAGAGATTCCCAAGTCCCTAAGCTAAGCAATACATACTGAGCCTCTTCTAACATATATTACAGACCTCGTCTGGCCTTGGATCTACAGACCTTTATGATCTGCCCACTTTGTTGCCTCCTCCGGGGAGTCAAAGAAGAAAACCTTCTCCTCTAAGACTACTCTTAGCCTAGCGGGGAACAACAGACTGTACTTAATGTTCTTCTCTCTAAGTCTCCTCTTGAACTGTACAAATGCCACTCTTTTTTTCTGGTAGATGAAGTGTCGGATCCTCTGGGTAGGCGGGGACCACAGGAGCCAGAATGACAGCGCTTCACGGCTTCAGGTTTAATGAAGTAAAACGATGAGTTTTAATGGTCTTATAAACAATGCCCCTTTGTCACTGATGCAGTGTATGCAGTGCATACAGGTGTTGTGTTCTTAGCTCAACACCATCAGGTGAGCAGTTTTATTATCAACTTGTTCGACCCACAATCTGTTGTTTACGTTATCACCCTATGGCGCCCTTTCCACTTTTTTAGCCCTACTCTTTTTTTCTGGGTTTCCACCGCATAGTCAGGAAAGATCATCACCCTGTTGCTATTGACTTTTAGCTCACTTAGATCATGTGTTTTCCTTAGAATGATATCTCTATCTCTGTCATTGAGGAGTTTAGCAACCAGGCTTTCTGCCTGGCAGCCCTCACCACTCCAAAAAGTTCAGACAGATTCTCTTTGCCCACAATGTTGACTATCCACTCCTGCACATACTTCTCTGTATCGCTTCCCCCCACTCCTTCTGGAAACCCCACCATCCTGATGTTCCCTCTGCGAGATCTATCTTCCAGCTCTATCACTTTCATTTTCAACATACCATTCTCTTGAACTATTTTTTCCAGTCCCTCCTTAAGGGGCCTCATCCCATCCTCCAAGTCGCTGATCCTCTGTTCTGCCTCAGAAAATCTGTCTTTGAACTTACCAAAATCGTCCTTTATCAGCGAGATCTCAGAACCGATTGACCCCACTTGGGTGGTCAAGCTTGCTATTGAGGCTTCACATTTCTTTATAGCCCCCAGAACCTCCCCCAACCAGCTAGGCTGCTGCTCTGTCGCCCCTTTCTTTCCACCTCCCAGCGACTCCTGGCCCTCTTTCACAGACTCCACCACCACCTTCTTCTTATTTTTGCCCGCCATATTTGGAGAGCCAAAAAGCTTATCTATTTTTGCAGTAGATTTTGTGTCAGTTCTACCTGGGCTATTTCCTTTATTGACCTTGGGTCTACCCATTTGCAAGAAGTTGACACAGAATAGTTCACCGTCCCCAGGACCCAAATTGCAGTGGTTAAAGCACACAGATCTTACAAAACTGCAGGAGTGAAAGTAGGATAAATACAATACACAGACAACTTATACCAGTTAGTTAGAGGGGGGGGGGGAATATCCCTCCTTTCCCCACCATATGTCACTGAATCAGTCCAGGCCTGGCCCCCCGCAAAATTAACTCTCTCCAATGAAAATCCACCACCCAACTCCACTCCAGAGACCAGTCCGATGTTAGTATGATGTTAGGGTAAGGGCCAAACAGATAACACTCTTAACCTTGTGTTTTAAAGAATGTCACTCAGCACTCCTCCTCAATGTCTCTCCTTTCTTTAGTATACAAGCCTTTCACTCCCAGAGGAGCACCCCATAGGATTAGTAGGGTTATGTCTCACACTTTCACAAGCAGTCACCTCCAGGGGTCCCCCACAGGAAAAAAGAATCAGTTTAAGTGGCTATAAATTAAACAGTTTGAAACCCAGGATGCACAAATATACAGAGTCTTGTTACCATATTCCGATGCTGCCGACTTATGGATCTCCTAGGCACACATTCAAAAAGAAGCACCTAGCGCACCTTAGCAAAGCCGGGGAACTGCTCTCACCAGCGAACCCCCCCGGTCCTCGCTAGTCCTATAAAATCCACCTCCACCTTGATCTGGCCCTAAACTTGATTGCACCAGCCCCAGACGCTCTTTCGGCCACCAGTCTGTTATCCACGTCCCTTCGACTCCTCTTACCAGCCGAGGTTCTCTCCCCGGACATCAGCATGCAGTCTCTGTCCGCACTCCCCGGGCTTCTCTCACAAGCCCTAGGACCACCCAGTCTCTGATACCACGCTCCACCTGGACTCACTCAGTCCGCACTCCTTGGACTTCGACTTCTGTCTGCGCTCCACAGGCTACTCACTCTAGCCCGATTACCGCCCGGGTTCCACAACTCCACCACAGTCCACTACGTTTGTCTCCGCACACGACAGACTCCTCCGGGCTACCTCACTGCCCTCCACGTCAAGGTGCAGACCACATGGAAGCACACATGCCGAGGCTCCAGTACGGAGGCGTGCCTTAGCTCCGCCTCATGCTTCTCCCCCTGCTTTTTCCAGAGCCATCCTTGTAGTGCAATCTACATTGCACTGATTTGCCATTGAATACAGGAAACTAGAATCATCCTGAGACATGTCCGGACAGCTGTACACAGACCTATATAGGGTGAGATAATTGTTACAGAACAGTATAGGATTATCATGCTGCCTGAACCTGGACTTTTTAGGAGCATTCTCACCCCTAGTGTCTCGCCCACCCAGGATACACTGCAGTTTTTTCCTTCTTAATTCTTCACCTCTTCAATGGTCACCTATATGTGCCAGTGATAACTGTGCTGCAAGTGGCCCTGGCAGCCAGGCTTGGAGCAGACACCAGGCATCTCTGTTACTTAACCGATATTGTTTCGCTACAGCTTAAAATCGATTAGACAAAGTTATTGGTGACTCACTGGTATTACATTCTCCAAGAACTTTACACAACTGCAACCTGTCCTGGATAGTGAGAGCTGGAGGGCAATCAGATACAGCCAGCCTTCAGCTCATGTCTTTCTACCAACTCCACCAGCCCATTGTTCCTCTCTGTGAGATTTTCTATCTCTGCTTTTAGATTTTCAAATTCATTATTTGAACCTGTAGCAATTTCAACCACAGACTCAGTTGCCCTGCCATTTGCTTCCATTTCTTTCTGCCATTTGGCCTCACTCACCTCAGCTATTTCCTTTACCTTAACCAGCAAAGCAATTTCATTACTTAATTTCAATTTCTTTCTAAACATTTTACCATCAATTTTAACATTGTATACCTGGCACTGTGCAAACAATGTCTTAAACTGATCTCCCAGAGATTCAACTGCACATACCTGATTGATAACTAGCAGAAGCATACTTCTTAACATATTTTTCCACAAGTTCTATATTAATAAACAACAATACTAAACCTGATAAAACTAACAAACAAACAACCAACCAACAACTACTAACAATACCGCAACAACAGCAGAAATGGGCCTCGCCCAACCAGTATCTTCCTACTATACAAGGCTCACAACATACACATCCAACCTACTCAGTGAGAAACACTTCTAAAGACACAATATCCACAACACTTCCTCCACTACTCTAGCTACTATCCAGCAATACACAACCTGACTCACAATTACACTAAGTTTGCTAGGCTCTTAACACAAATAACTTAAAAAAAACTTTACACTTACCAAAAGTTTGTTGCATCCACGATCCAGACTCATCGATTCCTTGATCTTCGCCTCTTCAGATATTTGGATCAGAGCAGACTCGTTTCTTAGGATTCACTGTGGAATTTAAGTAATCACAGTCCCATCTGGGGTGCCAAATGTAGAATCTGCTTAGGTTTTTGGGGTGCCGTGTTAACTAATCAAGGACAACTGGATCTTTGAGGGGTTTATTACAAAGAGGAAACATAAATATCTACACAAGGGGAGACTAATTAAGGGATAGGAATATAAGGGAAGGGAGATGGTGGTAGGAAGGGATGGTGGGAGATAGGAAGTGCCTAACTATTCATCTGTGTGTAACCTTATATACCAGTCCCACAAACACACACATAGCCCACACATTGCCCATCCCTGGAACACCCCCAAATACTGTCTCAGCCAATCATTACAATTCCTTTATGTTTTAAAGACAATAATGCAGAGGTAAACACATTCACGGGGGTTGGCGTCCTTTGGGAAAAGTAAGGTCCTTGTACTTTTGATGACTCTTTTGGGCGTGATATGCCCATCCACAGGTGACTCCTATAAATAGGCTTGAACTATGACCACAGGGGCTGGTTTATGGCTTTACGACTACAGGAATGCTGTCCTGCTGTTTGACTTCACTCTTATCCCTCAGATGGTTAGCATTGTACAGCATTTCTGAGTCTCCATTTCATTGTCTTTGGAAGGACCTTCATTTACAATAGGCTCAGTCCATTCATTCATCTTCTTTTTGCCCTCTGTCACCTGAGACCATGAAACTGTATCAGATTTATACAGGCTGTGGTCCATGTTGGTTCCAACAGTACCTCCCAAACAAGATACGTCTTTCCCAGTGTCTAATAAAGTTAATTATTGTTGTAGACTGGTCAAGTGTCTCCAATAAAGAGTTTACACATTTGGGCTGCGTTCACACTACGTATATTTCAGTCAGTATTGCAACCAAAACCAGGAGTGGATTAAAAACACAGACAGGCTCTGTTCACACAATGTTGAAATTGAGTGGATGGCCGCCATATAACAGTAAATAACTGCCATTATTTCAATACAACAGCCGTTGTTTTAAAATAACAGCAAATATTTGCCATTAAATGGCGGCCATCCACTCAATTTCAACATTGTGTGAACAGAGCCTGTCTGTGTTTTTAATCCACTCCTGGTTTTGGTTGCAATACTGACTGAAATATACTGCCTGAAATATACATATACTGACTGAAATATACGTAGTGTGAACGCAGCCTTACACATTTACACAAGGGCGTAGTTCCGAATTACCCAAACTATTAATTTTTCACATTACTGATCTCACACGGTAAACAATGTAAACTTTTTTTTATAAAAGTACTGATTGTGGTGCAATAAAATACACTTCATATAACCCCATAGACAAAAAATAAAAGTGTTATAAGGATCATAACAGAGAAATTTAAACACATTTAGTTTTTTTATGAAAAGTTTTTAATTTTTTAAAAGCAGTAAAATAAAATTGAATATATAATTTCCTATTGTTGCAATCATACTGACTTGAGGAACATAGATAACAAGTCAGTTTTACAAGAGGTCGAATGGAGTTAAAAACAGCTGGGGTTCTGGAATTTGATAAACTTAGAGGATGCAGCTTTCTAAGGGATGTCCAGCCCTGCCATGGGTACTTTGCAAGACTTCCTCCCGGATTTACATGCACAACCTTAACATTTACATCCCCCGTGCCGACGATCGCTGCTATTACACTGCTATATAACAGTGATATTTAGCTTTCCAGGTCATTGGTGACCTGGAAAGCAATGGCGATTGGTGCTGTCCGAGACAGCACCAATCGCCATTATTGTTAAATTAAAAAAGTGGCCGCGGTGCCACTGTCCCGATCGCTATGATCCGCCGGCCGTATTACCTGTCTCTGAACACCTCAGCTAGGTAGCTGAGGTGTTCAAAGCAGGTGTGTGGGGTGTATGTGCCCATACTCACCTGATCCAGGCATCTGGAGCGATGACTTCCGGGTCCCACGTCCTCCTCTTCTTCCCTGTCGTCTATCTTCGTCTCTTTTCGGCTCCCGTTGTCAAACTTCGGCCTTTTCCGGCTATCTTCGTCCAGGTTCGTTCTACTGCCCCCTAGCGCAGAGGTCCTCAACTAGCAGACTCCTGCTGCAGCTTAGTATACAGTACCTTTATACTACCGGGGGGAGCACACAGGGAGGCTATATACTACTGGGGGGCTATATACTTCTGGGGGGAGCGCACAGGGGGACTATATACTACTGGGGGAGTGCACAGGGAAGCTATATAAGGGCTGGTGAGAGAGAAAAAATGCCAGTTTTCCCACTAATAAGCATCAATTCTGTATGTAAATAGTTCAATGTTTGTGAACAGTTAACAAAACACGTTTACTACTGATGTTCAGCTCGGACCTTCACCTGACAATAGACCCCATTAAGTGGACCTTCACTAAAAGTTGTTGAGTACCCCTGGTCTGTGCCATACTCTATGGAGCTGTATGTAATCTTAAAGTGGTACACAATACTTTATTAATTGAATACGTTTATGGAATACTTTGGGGTGCAAGGACACTTGTTCCCAAATGGACGGCACCAAGCAGGGAGGGAGAGAGGTGCCCGTACATTCAACAAAAAATAGTGATCCAGCACTTAGCAAACAAGTATGCTTTTATTCCAATGTTGCAATAAATTACAGATGAAACACCATAGTGCAGGGACCCCACAGAGGTCAGACACGTTTCGAGCGCATGCACACTCTTGCTCACTGATAACCCCTCCTATAAAACAACTTCCTTTAAATAACAAACCAAACAAGTCAAACATACAGGTGTAAGAGTGATTACATGAACACATGATATATAGTGATGCTTGGTACTCGATCGAGTATTAGGGTACTCAATGGTACTCGTTACTCGGACGAGCATTTCACGATACTCGAGAAAATCTGGCTGGGACTTGCAGTGCTGCTACCACGATTTAACCAGCAAACTGTGGTGATCGGCTGCTGGCAGAAAGGGGACATTAGGTGTTGCATAGAGACCCCTAAGAAGTGCTCAATGTACACTCTTGATTTTGGGGCTGGTGGTGCTGCTGTACTACATTGGATTGCTTGGATTTGTAGTACATAGTACACTTGCATAGAACTTCACTGCTCATTAGACGGGGGTGTCAGATAGGGTGTCTAGGTCCAGCCACTACCACATTGTACCGTACAGCCCCCCCCTAAACTAGTGGGTACTACACTGTATTGCTGGGATTTGTAGTACACCTTTATAAAACTTCACTGCTCATTGTAAGGGGATATCACAGTGTGTATCTAGGTCCAGCCACTACCAGATTGTACCGTACAGCCCCCCCTAAACTAGTGGGTACTACACTGTATTTCTGGGATTTGTAGTACACCTTTATAAAACACCTGCATAAAACTTCACTGCTCATTGTAAGGGGGTATCACAGTGTGTATCTAGGTCCAGCCACTACCAGATTGTACCGTACAGCCCCCCCTAAACTAGTGGGTACTACACTGTATTGCTGGGATTTATAGTACACCTTTATAAAACTTCAGTGCTCATTGTAAGGAGGCATCACAGCATGTATCTAGATCCAGCCATTACCAGATTGTACCGTACAGCCCCCCCCCCCCCCCGAAACTAGTGGGTATTACACTGTATTGCTGGGATTTGTAGTACACCTTTATAAAACTTCACTGCTCATTGTAAGGGGGTATCACAGCGTGTATCTAGGTCCAGCCACTACCAGATTGTACCGTACAGCCCCCGCCCTAAACTAGTGGGTACAACACTGTATTGCTGGGATTTGTAGTACACCTTTATAAAATTTCACTGCTCATTGTAAGGATGTATCACAGCGTGTATCTAGGTCTAGCCACTACCAGATTGTACCGTACCAAACAGCCCCCCCTAAACTAGTGGGTACTACACTGTATTGCTGGGATTTGTAGTACACCTTTATAAAACTTCACTGCTCATTGTAAGGAGGTATCACAGCATGTATCAAGATCCAGCCACTACCAGATTGTACCGTACAGCCCCCCCAAACTAGTGGGTACTACACTGTATTGCTGGGATTTGTAGTACACCTTTATAAAACTTCACTGCTCATTGTAAGGGGGTAAAGGGTGTGTCAGAGAGTGTGTCTAGGTCCAGCCACTACCAGATTGTACTGTACAGCCCCCCCTAAACTTGTGGGAGCACAAGTATTTTTCCTGGTTTCTGTATTTCATATGCAAGGCCTATCTAATTTCAATCACATCACAACTGCTTTCACAGAGTAAAGGATGTGTCAGAGAGTGTGTCTAGGCCCAGCCACTACCAGATTGTACCGTACAGCCCCCCTAAACTTGTGGGAGCACAAGTATTTTTCCTGATTTCTGTATTTCATACGCAAGGCCTATCTAAGTTCGATACTGTGTAGTGTCTATAAAATGGTAAACCCCAGGGGTAAGGGTCGAGGGCATGGGGTTCCAAGTGATGGCGTTGCCGGAGGCCGTAGTTCAGGGCAGGGTGACACAGCAGCACCTGTTGAGAAGGTAGCAGTGCTACGCTGCAGACATCCACTCCCTAGCATCTTTGCCCAACTGACGGGGTCTCATGGTAGACCGATATTGAAACCGCAGCAGTGTGAACAGGTGATCACGTGGATAGCGGATAATGTGTCCAGTAACTTATCCACCAACCAGTCTTCCACGCAGTCCAGCCACGCTACCCAAAGGAGTGGTACCCTTGCTCCATTAGCTCAGCCTCCTTCCCCACAGCCTGACCCCTCTAGGGAAAGAAGGGATTCAGATACACCACCATGCTCCCAGGAACTCTTTTCTGGACTGAGTCAGAGCAACCGGAGCAGTCGATCTGTCCCAATGCCCAAACTATGCAGGTCACACAGTCAGTGGGAGTTGAGAGTGGGGACTTGCAAGTGGGGTTGGAAGAGGTGTCTGATGATGATGATGAGACCCGGTTGTCAGACAGTGAGGTTGTTGTCATTGATGTAACTCAAAGTGAGGAGGAGAGTGAGGAAATGGAGGAAGAGCTGGTGGATGAGGACGAGGTGACTGACCCGAGCTAGGTGGATAAGCCTAGTGAAGACCGTGCTTCTGAGGAGGCAAGTTCACCCGCAGGACTGGTTGGAAGAGGAAGAGGAGTGGGCAGAGGAAGAAGCAGGGGCAGAGCGAGTAGATCAGCAACTGTTTCACTGAGTCAAACTCCCGTGGCCAGGGCTAGATGTTCCCAAGTCTGGAGGTTTTTTAAAGAAAGTGCGGATGACCGACGGACTGTAGTGTGCAACGTGTGCCACGCCAGGGTCAGCAGGGGAGCCACCACCACCAGCATGCGCAGGCATATGAGTGCTAAACACCCCATTCAGTGGAACCAAGGCCGTTCAGTGACTGCAAGTCGCACACCTGCTCCTTCCCCTGTGTCACGTGCTGGCTCTGTCAGTCCCCCCGCCCAGGCCCCAGGCACGAGGGCCTCCCGCCCTACATGCACCCCTTCACCTCCACTATGCTCCACATCCTCCAGCAAGGTGCCCAAGCGCAGCGTGCAGTGGACCTTTGAACGGAAGCGCAAATACACTGCCACTCACCCGCATGCACAAGCCCTACATGTGCACATAGGCAAACTGCTGAGCTTGGAGATGTTGCCCCTATTGGCTGATAGAGACAGAGGCTTTTAGGAACCTCATGGCGGTGGCTGTCCCTCGGTACTCTGTCCCCAGCCGCCACTACTTTTCACGGTGTGGAGTCCCAGCCCTACACCAGCACGTGTCGGATAACATCATCCGTGCCCTGACCAACGCGGTCAGCGACAAGGTCCACCTAACCATGGACACGTGGACAAGTGCTGGCGGGCAGGGACACTATATCTCCCTGACGGCACATTGGGTTAACTTTGTATGGGCTGGGACAGAGTCTGACCCTGGTTCCGCTCATGCGCTGCCCACACCAAGGATTGCCGGGTCTACCTCGGTCACGGTCTCTCTTGAGTTGTACACTTCTTTCTCTTCCTCTTTTTCCTCCTCCTCCTCTCTATTTCCCTCCATGAGCACGTCGCCTCCATTTCGTAGCATCAACAGTGCGGTGGGTAAGCACCAACAGGTGGTGTTGAAACTGCTGAACTTAGTCGACAAGAGGCACACGGCCCAGGAGCTGTTGCAGGGCATCACGGCGCAGTCAGATTTTCGGCTCGCACCACGGAGCATCAAACCAGGCATGATTGTGTGTGACAACGGGCGAAACCTGGCGGCTCTGCAACTTGGCATCCGCACACAGACATGTACCATGCCTGTCCCATGTGTTCAACCTAGTGGTGCAGAGGTTCCTTAAGACGTACCCCAATTTGGCTGACTTGCTCACCAAGGTGCGGCACATCTGTGCGCATTTCCGCAAGCCTACCACGGATGCTGCCACCCTTAGGGCAGTGCAAAGGCGCTTGCAACTGCCGGCTCTCAGACTGCTGTGCGACGTGCCCATGAGGTGGAATTCCACCTTCCAGATGGTAGCCAGGGTTTACCAGCAACGCAGAGCCATTGTGGAATGCCAGATGTCACCCTCTGTGTGAAGCGGTAGTCAGGTCAGTCAGCTACCTCAAATCTACAATGAGGAGTGGACGCGGATGTCTGCTATCTGTCAGGTACTGGGCCCCTTTGAGGAGAAAACAAAGATGGTCAGCGGTGATGCCGCCATTATCAGCATCACCATCCCGCTGCTGTGTCTGCTTAAATCCTCCCTGCTCAGCCTGAAGTCTGACACTTTGCCTTCGTCTCAGGAGACGGGTGAAGAACAGCCGCTGCTATATAGCCCTGCCCTGTCCCTGACGCCAGTTTCTCACCACAGAGTAGAGGATGAGGAGGATAAAGAAGAGGAGGAAAAGGAGCAGACTGCTGCCGCCACTGAAGAGAGTACCCATGCTCAATCCTTAGTTGTTGAGCGTGTATGGCCTGAAGAGGAGGATTTGGTGGAGGAGGAGGAGGAGGAGGAGGAGGAGGAGGAGGAGGAGGAAATTGAGGCTAGTGAGGAGAGGGAGTTCTTGTGTGTTGGGACCCTGGCGCACATGGCTGACTTAATGTTAGGCTGTCTTTCCCGTGACCCTCGGGTTAAAATATTTTTTAACAACACAGATTACTGGGTGTTCACCCTCCTGGACCCTCGGTACAAACACAAAATTTCCACTCTCATTCCTGCCGAGGAACGCAGTACGAAAGTGAATCAATATCAACAGGCCCTGGTGCAGAAGCTGAAAATGTACTTCCCTTCTGACACCACTAGTGCCAGAGGACCTAGTTCTGTGGGCCAAAGAGCGGTGGAGAGGAGCGATGGAGCAGGCAGCTTGTCAAGGGGCAGGGGAACACTCTCCAAGGCCTTTGACAGTTTCATGGCACCCCAGCAAGACTAGGTCAACAGTCCCCAGTCTAGACAGAGTAGGGGGGAAGCCTTCAGGAAGATGGTGAGGGAGTACCTTGCTGACCATACCAACGTCCTTACTGATCACTCTGCTTCCTACAACTACTGGGTTTCAAAGCTGGATATGTGGCCTGAACTGGCGCTTTACACCTTGGAGGTGCTAGCCTGCCCTGCCGATAGCCTGTTGTTAGAGCGGGTCTTCAGTGCAGCTGGTCCCATCATCACTGATAAGAACACCCGTCTGTCAACTGACAGGCTGACGTTTATAAAAATGAACAAAGCCTGGAATTCATCTGAATTTAACTGTCCACCCGGGGAAAGCAGCTCAACATGAAGATTCTTGGTAACTCCTCTCCTCCTCTTCCTTCAATTATCAGCCAACTGCCACATTTTCTTCCGCTATGCAGTGTTTGGCCTAATTATTGGGAGGCTCAACTGCTTCCTCACTCACTTCTAATAGTTCTCTGTGTCCTCACTGCCATGCTCTGACGTCACACTACATCGGCAGAGGAGCGAGACTGGTTGCCGGGGGCCCGCCGATCGCGCCCCCGCCAACCAGCCAGCTGTTTTATTTTATTTATTTTTTTGGTCTAGCCGGGGCCTCACCATCCCCGGTCAAGAGGCATCAGGTGTACCCTTGATGGTAACTGACAGCTGGCCTAGCCAGTTAGCTGTTAGCACCCTGGTTCATGTCTACTAAATATCCCAGCCCCTGGACTCACTCCAATTTTTGGGAGGCTCACTAGCTTCCTCACCCACTTTTAATGGTTCTCTGTGTGCTAACTGCCATGCTGTTTCTGGCCTAATTTTTGGAAGGCTCACTTGCTTCCTCACTCACTTTTAATGGTTCTCCATGTGCTCAATGCTATGCTGTGTCTGGCCTATTTTTTGGGAGGCTCACTTGCTTCCTCGCTCAGTTTTAATGGTTCTCTGTGTGCTCAATGCCATGCTGTGTCTAACCTAATTTTTGGGAGGCTCACTTGCTTCCTCACTCACTTTTAATGATTCTCTGTGTGCTTAATGCCTTGCTGTGTCCGGCCTAATTTTTGGGAGGCTCACTTGCTTCCTCACTCACTTTTAATTGTTCTCTGTGTTCTCACTGCCATGCTCTGACGTCACTACTACAAACAGGGAACAAGTCATAAAGGAAAGACTGAGATTTCTCCTCTTTTCAAATCTATTCCTGGCTTTGGCTTAAAAAATCTGTCAGATTAATCTCTCTATGTAAAGGCATCCATAGTAATCAAGAAAGATCGTAATACATTAATTCAACCCAAACAGAAACCAACTATTACAAAACAAACTACTTCTAAACAAGTATTATCGCTAGGGCTGGACGGGATACCGCAAAAATACAGATACCGTCACTGGCGCCCTTGCCTCCATGTTGGCTACTGCTGGGCCATATCTGGCATCCATGTTGACTACTGATGGGCCTTTACTGGCATCCATGTTGACTACTGCTGTGCCTGCCCTTGCCTCCATGTTGGCTACTGCTGGGCCTTAACTGGCATCCATGTTGACTACTGCTGGGCCTTCACTGGCATCCATGTTGGCTACTGCTGCTCCCCGAGTTCTCTGTGTTCTCAATGCCATGCAGTGTCTGGCCTAATTTTGGGGAGGCTCACATGCTTCCTCACTCACTTTTAATGGTTCTCTGTGCGCTCAATGCAATGCTGTGTCTGGCCTAATTTTTGGGAGGCTCACTTGCTTCCTCACTCACTTTTAATGGTTCTCTGTGTGCTCACTGCCATGCTGTGTCAGGCTGAGTTTTTGGGTGGTCCATATGCCTACCTCTATTTTAACCAGGCCGTTGCACAGAATTAGGCATAATGGTGCCATTAGGCAGCCTCAGAGGCATGCATACACGCTTCCCTTGCTGTTTCCTGTCCATTTCCGTGGTGTTTCCATCATTTTCTGAGGTTGACAGGTTTTCACACGACCTTCCCCCTACCGAACTTGGATCCCCTGCAAAAATGCTCAAGTCTCCCATTGACTTCAATGGGGTTCGTTACTCGAAACGAGCACTCGAGTATCGGGAGATATTCGTCTCGAGTAACGAGCACCCGAGCATTTTAGTACTCGCTCATCACTAATGATATATAACAAACCCTGCCACAAAACTGGTGTATAAATAGACAATAGAGAATATATACAATATAAAATACAAAAGGCAGTTACACATGATTTGGTAAATGGACAAAAATATTTTTTTTTTTTCTAGGCACAGAAAATAAACTAATTGCAAGTATTGACACAATAAACATGTAAAAACATTTCATGAAGTATGAGTTCAAGCACACATAACATGTGTATCAATTCCAGTATATCTAGGGTAAGGCCATGTACACATGGCGTATGAGACTGGCCGTTCCGTGACCTCTGAAAAGATCATCCCAGCCACTACTGCAGTACCAACCGGATGATGTTTCCGACCACAGTGTTCTGATGCGGGCGCATCAGCGCGCGCCCACATCAGAACTCCTCACAGCACACAATGAAGCAAGCGGCCGGAGCCGCTCGCTTCATTGTGTGAACTGACAGAGCTTTCTGCGGCCGCAATTCACTGAATTGCGGCCGCAGAAAACTGGCATGGCAGTTGTTTGCGGCACCGTATGGAATCCCGGCCGGAGCGTATACTATGCATACACCCTCCGGCCGGGATCCTATAGAAGAGCATGCAGCGTGCAAAGTACGGCCGTTGTTGCCAATTGCAACAACGGCTGTACTTTTATGCTGTGTGAACATAGCCTAAATAGGTAAAAGCATTATTATATAGCATCTCCAATTATACTATGCATTTTTTCTGTTTCTAAACTGTTTTTCTCTCAGTTGTAATGGTACAGGAGATTAATTGATGATGTCAAATCTAAACTAGCGAAATACAATAATTTATTTTGTATACAATATTGTATTTCACCAGTTTAGATTTGGCGATCTGATGTATATGCTTACTTTGAACACGTGTGTTGTTTGTTTTGGTCGATAATGTCACTTTCACGATTCGTATCACCTGTTGTTAATTTTATATGCTGTGTATATATACACCCTCTTTGCCATGTATGCACACCTTACTGCTTGAAAAAGACCTCAGAGCGAAGTCGAAACGTCGCAAGTTTGGGCACAATAAAACACTAGTTTTTTTCTCACTACTTCGGAGTGCCGCAGTGTTCCTATTATCTATCTATCTATCTATCTATCTATCTATCTATCTATCTATCTATCTATCTATCTAGAAAGCCAAAAAGTCCCCGGCACTCAGAAGGTAAAATAATGTACAGGTGCCAACCTTGCACTACGGATTCCAATAGTGCTAAATGTAGCAATCCAAAAAATGGGTATCGGCACTCCAGTAGTGAAAAAAACTTAGTGGTTTATTTTAAGCTCAAAGGAACACAAGATAGCAACGTTTAAGCGCCACAATAAGCACCGTTTTCAAGCTAGTTTTCATAGCTTGAAAACGGTGCTTATTGTGGCGCTGAAACGTTGCTATCTTGTTGTTCTTTGAGCTTAAAATAAACCACTAAGTTTTTTTCACTACTGGAGTGCCGATACCCATTTTTTGGATATCTATCTATCTATATCTATCTATCTATCTATCTCCTATCTATCTATCTTTTATCTATCTATCTTGTATCTATTATCTGTATATCATCTATCTCCTATCTATATAAAATATATAAAATCTTAGATCGATAGATAGATTATATATAGATAGATGATATATAGATATGAGAGAGAGGAGATATATTATAGATAGGTAGATGATCTACAGATACAAGATAGATAGATAGGGCTCCTATCTAAATATAATCTATCTATAATATATCTCCTCTCTCTCATATCTATCTATATATCATCTATATATCTATAATCTATTTATCTTAGGTTGATCGAAAGATAGTTATTGCAAACAATATAGGCAGCACTGTGAGTACCAGCAGACGAATCCTAGACCTTGGATCAAATCAGCTTGTAAAAAATACTCCACAGCACTCTGATGGTAGTACAAATGTGAAAATGTGGATTTATTCCATATAATCATGTACAGCAAACTTCATAAGTAAACCACAGGGTTTTGGCGTCTCCTGTCTCCTAAGTGGCACTTGAAAATGGCATAGGGGACGCCGAAACGTCGTGTTTCAAATGGGTGTGGTTTTCAAAAGGGGGCGTGTCATAATTATTTTTCAATTTATTGTTACCGTGGCAACTTGTACGATAAACCGCAATATTAATTTAGGCCATTATCGCCCAGCCCTTATTATCGCTTAATTACACTCCCATATTCAACCAGATTAAATACTTTTTTACCCTAGATATACTGGAATTGATACACATGTTATATGTGCTTGAACTCACACTTCATGAAATGTTTTTACATGTTTATCGTGTCAACACTTGCAATTAGTTTATTTTCTGTGCCTAGAAAAAAATCTGAATTTATTGTCCATTTACCCCATCATGTGTAACTTCCTTTTGTATTTTATATTGTATATATACTCTATTGTATATTTACACAAGTTTTGTGGCAAGGCATGTTATATATCATGTGTTCATTTAATTACTCTTACTCCTGTAAGTTTCACCTGTTGGGTTTGTTATTTAACCCTTAGAGGACCAGGCCAATTTCAATTCTTGCATTTTAGTTTTTTCCTCCTTGTGCTTAAAAGGCCATAGCGGTTGCATTTTTTCACCTAGAAACCCACATGAGCCCTTATTTTTTGCGCTTCTAATTGTACTTTCCAATGACGAACTGAATTTATTCATAGAGTACACTGCAAAAGCAGAAAAAAATTAAATGTGTGTTGAAATTGAAAAAACAAACAAACAACAAAACACATTTTTTTTATTTATTTATTTATTAATTTTTTAAATTTTAACAGCTGTGAATCGCATGTAAAGTATTAACCTAAAGCACAGCTCCAGGAGAATCTGCCTTTCTACTTACTATTCCTGTCTCACACACTTCCATCTTTACATCTTTTTTTTTTTTTTAAATACTTTTTCTCCTAACCCACCCTGATAAAAATGACAATATTTACTTTCCAAATTATAAATCAAGGATACAGTTAATTATCATTACAAGCTAAATCTTGTTCATCATTACAATGTCTCTCTCTCTCTCTCTGTGAGGTTAATCCTGCAAGGCGCCAGAAAAATGATTATTCTCACAATTCCTTACCCCCCACCCTTTCTAATCTTGCCAGTAATTTACTCCACTTATCCCTCCAGGTATCGGCATATCCGTGCGCCCACCGTACCGGGAGCCAGCGGGGCCGAGCCAGGGGGAACCAGTACCGAACCACCCCCACCATCTCATACACGGCCAGTATACAAATGTCTATTATTCACCATCTAGTTAGAGAACTTGAACTTATTTCAGCCAACCATCTTAAGCTCCTTTCCCTGCCAGCCCTGCCCTTATCCAGGACCACACTGACCTAGGACGAAGCAATTCTCACTCATTCCTGTTATCCAAGGACCCGTTATCCCAGATCCCCTGAACAACGGTCCCGTCCATTCCAAAGGCTCCTACAGCCCATGTATTATGGACTGCAGTTCCCCCCAGATGGTCAGGCCAATCACATTCACATCCATACAATCGATTCTCTAGACAGAACTGCTAACCACATGGCCTTGTGCTTGGAGCGTTAGCCCTCCCACAGCCGAGCTCCATGGCACAACCATTTGATAGTGTACGTTGGCAGAGAGGTCGGCCAATCCCCTCCAACCCGACCCCCTCCCCTGGGGGGGGGTTACGCCGTTCGCCCTGGGGTAAAACTGTCTTGTTGTATATGTTCTTCAAGTTGTTACGATTACAACGATGTGTAACATGTATAACTTTTATTTTTTTTTTTTATGGCTTTTAAAAAATTCAAACCATTGTTAACAAATATATTGCGCATATGCGACTTTTTGATCGCTTTTTATTAAAATTTTCCTGGATTTGATGCGACCAAAAATGGGCAATTGGGATTTCTTTGTGCTTACGCCGTTTACTGTGCGAGATCGGGAATGTGATAAATTAATATTTTGGGCAATTACGCACGCAGCGATATAAAACATGTTTATTTATTTATTTTTATTTATAACATGGGAAAAGGGGGGTGATTCAAACTTTTATTAGGGGAGGGGGCTTTTTATTAATAATACTTTTTTTTTTTTTTTACACCTACTGTATAATAGAAGTCCCCCTGGGGGACTTCTAGTATAAGTACACCGATCTCTCTATAGTTATACTGCATAGATCCATGAGATCAGCATTCTATTGCTTTCAGCTGCTGCAGCCGAAAGCAATAGAGTGACGAGCTGGGATCAGCGCCATTACGTCGCAGACCCCGGCCCAGGTCAGATGCGGGGATCGCTTCTCCGCGACGTCGCAGGTGGGCGATCCCCCCCACTAGACACCAGGGAAGGCGGACAGCTAGTATTTAGATGCAGCTGTCAACTTTGATAGCTTCATCTGAATACTTAATTAGCGGGCACGGCGATCGGACCGTGCCCGCTAATAGCCGTGGTCCCGGGCTACAAGCGACACCCCGGACCGTGTCGATTTAGAGCAGGGCCGCCGCACGGCCCCGCGCTGAACTCCCCTAGCAAAGCCAGGACGTACAGGTATGCCCTGGGTCGTCTAGGGGTTAAAGGAAGGTTTTTATAGGAAGTATTATCAGTGAGCAAGAGTGAACATGCGCTCATAACGCGTCTTATCTCGGTGGGGTCCCTGCACTATGGTGTTTAATTTGTAATTTATTGCAGCATTGGAATAAAAGCATACTTCCTCGCTAAGTGCTGGATCACTAGTTTTTGTTGTATGTACAAGCGCACACAAGCCAGATGTGGATCTTCCGCACCGAAGATTGCCATCAACCCGTGAGCTGCTATTTTATTTCTTTATTAGAGAGGTGCCCGTGCATCTAACTACCTACCTCCTCCCTCTGTACTTGGTGCTTTGGGAGACATACACACTGTACTATTCCTCCCATCATGTGCTCGTAGTTTGATCTGATGATGGGGAAGTAGTACCGGGGCCATCCCTATCACCAATCAACAGCACCCCCAGCCCCCCGCCGCCGCAATCCATCAGATTGTTGCTCTATTATAATGGTCTGCAGCAGACCATCTAAATGGATTGCTGAGCCGGGATCAGCATCATTCTGACGCTGAGCCCGGCCGGCTCAGTACACCGGATCTTCCCCCCCGTGATCTCATCGCGGGGGGGAGATCCGTCCACTAAACACCAGGGACAGGGGCATGCAAGACAGTTAGAGGCAGCTGTCATGTTTGACAGCTGCATTTAACTATAGTAGGAAAGGATACCCACAGCATCCGATGCAAAATAAAGTGTGTTTATTCACACATCAGGGTACAGAAGTGCAACGTTTCGGCCAATCCGGCCTTTGTCAAGCATACAAATAGCGTGTTAACAGGAGATATATATATGTGCAAGTCATAAAAGGATCAACCCACGGGGAGGTACCCGGGAGGGAAGGGGGAGGAGGTGGTGAAAACAAGAGAAAAGGGTAAAAGGAAAAACCTGGGATAGCACAGTTTATCTGAATGATGTACAATCATCACAATAATAACAATCTACAACTGGTGTATAGTCAGATCAGTGTGTGATCATAGGCGATTAGTATCATGATAGTCAGAGGCTGAAAATAAAGACATAACATATCTCGTACATTACCAGGTCTTGGATGTAGCCGGCATGACAGGAGACTCTGCACGGAGAAGCGCTGACAGTTTCCGGACGCCAGAATCAGCTGATCCGTGCTGCCACGCGCGTGCATGGTCACGCGACCGGCAAAGTGACGTGGACCAATAACAATGTAGGAGGGAGGAGCTGTGTCCCGGTTATCAAGGTGCTGAGAAAACATAAACATCAGGCTGTCAAAGCAGCCCGGTGCTCATGTCAGGAAGGCAGCGGGGGAATCGTGTATCAGGCTGAAAAGTAACTCCCAATAAAAAGGAAAATAAGTAGGAGAGCATATCATATAAAGGAAGCATATGAGTCTAGAGAATAGACCACAGAGGATAGCCCAATAAGCGTAGGTCCACATAGGAGTAGGCAGATGGAAAATATCCAAATGAGTATAGGGATCATGACCCGACATTGCAGGTCTGCACTGTGGATGTCAGCGCTGTGGGATTGTGTAAGGGGTCATAGCGATGATGTCATGGCTACGCAAGTCTATGCCGTGGGCAGCTATATAGTGGGGCTATGTAGTGGTTAGGTGACCATGGGAGAAATGACCCGACATCGCAGGTCTGCGCTCTGTATGGTAGCGCTTTGGAGCTATGCCTATGGAGAGTGGCCAAACGGAGCAACACCTGACATAGCAGGTCTACGCTAAGGTAGCGTCATGTGATGACCCAATTGTCTGTCCAGAGGTCTGAAGGATACCTGGACGTGTAAATAGTGGGAGATCACCTCGGGAGCTGTTGTCCTGAATAATACCTGTGTATGGCACCACAGTGTAAGTAGACTGTCCCATGAGGGCAGGCACAAGTACGGGATGGACAGTTAAGCTCGGTGTCTCAGCACAATACCGTTAGGGTCAGTGTAGGACGGCTGAGAGGTACCGTGGCCGGTATGGGCGCACGGTGGTCTGTGTGGATTACACACAGAACCACATGTGTCAACCCCATAGCCCAGGTCCCCCCAGCACAGTTACCAGCCCAGGACTGTATTGGCAAATGAAGTGAATCTAGAGAGAAGGTCCAGAGGGAATAATGGTATGATGGTCACTCATGGCAAGAGTACTAGGTCACCATGTCCCACTACGGGGATAGTAGAATAAACACATGATAGACTCAAAGTGTGATGCTCAACAATTTATTAGAAAAAGCAGATGGCAAAAAGTGCATAGAAGGGAAAAAGAAATGGAAGAGGAAAGGGAGTCCCAGCCGTCAACTCCGGATGTCCCATATGCGTGGCATAGCAACCGATGTCTCCCTCATGTTCGGCTAAATACAAGACCAGTCTAAGTATCTGAAAAAAAGTGGGAGACAAGATGTAGTTAGTATATCACTCGGCATGTATACCATAAAATCCCCATAGGTTAGAACACACTATTTGAAGAAACTGCTGTGCTATTCCCCACCCATGAAAAAGAAATAAAAAGGAAAAAAGAGAAAAAGGAAAAAAACACCTGTACAATAGGTGTCCATATGAATATCAGACTATACAGAGAAGATGTAACAGAAGGCCACAGATACACAATACTGTTAGTCCAGAGTAAAGCAAAATATGTATATGTACAAGAAAATCTGGTCCAAGTTCCAGTGGATTAAAAGACATATTCTTGTCAAAGGGAGGTTGTGGACACTGGGGGGGGGGGGGGGGGGGAAAGGAAAAGAAACTAGGAAAGGGGGAGAGGGGGAGGAAGGGGAAGGTGGGGGGAACCGTAGAAGAGGAAGGGGAGGAGAGGGAAGAGAAAACGGGGGGTGGGAAGGGGGGGGGGGGGAATGATGAAGCAAAAGATGGCTATACAAGGGAAGATGAGCAGCGTAAATATACAAAAGGAAGGAAGAAGAGCCGAGAATGCATGATGAAGGGTAAAACAGATGAAACTATGATCGCTAATGTATCCAGCACATCAAGTGTTGTCACAAAGGAAACAGTCCAACACAATCATAGTCTGACTATCAAAAATTCCATCTGATCTCCATATTGAGGCCTTTTGGGTGTAAAGTGTCCAGACCATAAATCCATTTAGTCTCTTTTAGTTTCAGAAGTCTTTGTCTGTCCCCACCTCTCCTGAGGGGGGGAACATGATCAATGATCCTATACCGCAACTGGCTAATGCTGTGATTTGCCTCTTTGAAATGTTTAGGAATAGGGAGATCAATCATGTTTGTCCGGATCGTACTCTTGTGCTTGTTGATGCGTGTTTTAGCACTCATGGTTGTTTCACCCACATAAGCTAGTCCACATGGGCATGTGATGAGATATATAACATAATCAGAGTTGCATGTGTATCTATGTTTGATGGGTATAACTCTGCCAGTGTGTGGATGGGTAAAATGATCCCCCTCGACTAAATTGTTGCAAGCAGCACATCCCAAACAAGGAAAATTGCCCCTTTAAAGGGGGCGCTAGATATGTTTGTGTGCTAGTGGGTGTTAAGGGAACCTCTGTCTTAACAAGAATGTCCCTAAGGTTTCTATTTCTCTTGTAGGAAAGAAGGGGCGGTCGTGTGAATTCATTGATGAGAGGACATCCCCTCTGAAGGATACCCCAATGTTTTTTAAGAACTTTACCTATCCTATTGCTGTGGGTGCCGTAAGTTGATACAAAAGGTATCCGTTTGTTCGGCTCCCTGATGCGGGCTCTGAATGTCTCTGTACAAGTGGTGTCAGCAATACGTGATCTGTGTTGGTTGATTACAGAGGGAGGATATCCCCTCTGTAAGAATTTGTCACACATTCTATCCAATCTGTCATCCACTAACTCCGGGTCACTCACTATTCTTTTTACCCGTAGGAGCTGGCTCCAGGGCAGGGATTTAACCATATTCCTCGGATGGTTGCTGTCAAAGGTAAGTAAATTGTTCCTGTCCGTCTGTTTAGTGTAGAGGTCCGAGCCCAGTCTGTCGCCAATTTTGTATATGAGCGTATCCAGAAATTGGATTTGTTCCGTGGAGTGTGTGACAGTGAATCTGAGTTCTGGATGTATACTGTTAAGTGTGTCCTGAAAGAGGAGTAATTCTGTCAATGTGCCGTCCCAAAGAAAGAACACATCATCTATGTAACGGAGCCAACTGCGCACCTTCGTCATATGTGTGGATGTGTATACATTGGTTTCCTCAAAAATCGTCATGTAGATGTTGGCGTAAGTAGGCGGCATGTTGGAGCCCATGGCTGTCCCCCTCTTTTGTCTGTAATATTCACCCCTAAATTCGAAGTAACTGTGTTGTAAAATGAATGTAAGTAGTTCAATGATAAACTTAGAACAGCTGGGGGAAAATGTGGAATTGTTAAGGCATGTCCGTATGGCTTCCTGTCCCAAAGTGTGTTCAATCGATGTGTACAAAGAGCACACATCAAAGGACACAAGGATGGTGTCCACATTGACACTAAGGTCAGAAATTTTTGTCAAGAAGTCCGTAGTGTCCCTGATGTAGGACCTAGCTGTGGTGGCAAACTCCCTGAGTATGCGGTCCAGAAAGATGGCTGCATGATTGAAAAGAGATTCCCTACCCGAGACTATCGGTCTTCCTGGGGGGTTCATCAGATCTTTATGTATTTTCGGTAAAGTGTATAGCACAGGGGTGACTGGATGTGCTGGGGTAAGGTAATCAGTCAGTTTTTCATCAATGATGTTCGTTTCCCTTGCCTGATCTATTAATGCTTTAAGTAGAGTACTGTATCGTGAGGTTGGATTGTAAGGCAGTTTTTCATATACTTTATTATCTGCTAGTTGTTGTTTGATCTCCTCTATATATTGGCTGGTGTCCATCACGACTAAGGCTCCCCCCATATTATGTATGTGTCCAGTGTTGTTCATTCTCCTTAGTGACTCTATCTCTGTAGAGACTAATTTGATGTATGCCTCTATGCAATTATCAATGGGGGGCGGAGAAAAAGTGCTGCGAGGTCGTAAGCCTAAATCCTTAGCAGTGAGTTCGGTGGTATGCGTGGTAGGGGAGGATGTAACTGGAGATTGTGAGAAAAAACCTTTCAATCTAAGTTGTCGGTAGAAGGCTTGTAGTTCCTGTTCAACTATGAACCAGTCAGTAGTGTGTGTCGGACAAAATGAGAGTCCCTTGGACAGTACTGCCACCTGTAAGTCAGAGAGGGAAAGTGAGGACATATTTACCACTAATTGTTGTAGTTCACTGGTGGTTTTCTGGTTGTCCTCACTGGTCTCTGCTCTGTGGGGTCCCTTGTGGCTCCTTCGATGTTTGCGACCACCCCTCTTACTTTTTTGCGGACGGCTGCTGTTGGATCCTGGGATAAAAAAGCCGGGTTCTCCGTGGACTGTTGGTTGGTTCTCTCTTGTGTAGACTCCTCTGAGGTGTCGGATTCCGCTGAGTTGAGTCCAAATCTCGGTCCTGTTTGTTTGGGACGTCCTCTTCCTCTGCCTTGGGGATATCTGCGTGGACCTCGAGTTTGACCTGTAGTACCTCTGTTTGTCTTTGGTATCTGCCAGCTGAAAACGTGGCCTTTGGTGTAATCTTCTATATCACGATGCCATTTGTTGGCCTTGACTTTCTCAATGTCCTCACAATATTTGTTGATGTCAATCTCACCTTTAGTTTTGATGTCCTTCCATTCATCAGCTGATAGTTTGCTGCTGAGTAGTGCTTCAGTGGTAGTGATAGTCTTTTTGCAGTTAAGAATTTCTGGATTAAGAAATTCTAGGTTTAACAGAATTAATCCAGATATTCTTACCTGCAAAAAGACTATCACTACCACTGAAGCACTACTCAGCAGCAAACTATCAGCTGATGAATGGAAGGACATCAAAACTAAAGGTGAGATTGACATCAACAAATATTGTGAGGACATTGAGAAAGTCAAGGCCAAAAAATGGCATCGTGATATAGAAGATTACACCAAAGGCCACGTGTTCAGCTGGCAGATACCAAAGACAAACAGAGGTACTACAGGTCAAACTCGAGGTCCACGCAGATATCCCCAAGGCAGAGGAAGAGGACGTCCCAAACAAACAGGACCGAGATTTGGACTCACCTCAGCAGAATCCGACACCTCAGAGGAGTCTACACAAGAGAGAACCAACCAACAGTCCACGGAGAACCCGGCTTTTTTATCCCAGGATCCAACAGCAGCCGTCCGCAAAAAAGTAAGAGGGGTGGTCGCAAACATCGAAGGAGCCACAAGGGACCCCACAGAGCAGAGACCAGTGAGGACAACCAGAAAACCACCAGTGAACTACAACAATTAGTGGTAAATATGTCCTCACTTTCCCTCTCTGACTTACAGGTGGCAGTACTGTCCAAGGGACTCTCATTTTGTCCGACACACACTACTGACTGGTTCATAGTTGAACAGGAACTACAAGCCTTCTACCGACAACTTAGATTGAAAGGTTTTTTCTCACAATCTCCAGTTACATCCTCCCCTACCACGCATACCACCGAACTCACTGCTAAGGATTTAGGCTTACTACCTCGCAGCACTTTTTCTCCGCCCCCCATTGATAATTGCATAGAGGCATACATCAAATTAGTCTCTACAGAGATAGAGTCACTAAGGAGAATGAACAACACTGAGTCACTAAGGAGAATGAACAACACTGGACACATACATAATATGGGGGGAGCCTTAGTCGTGATGGACACCAGCCAATATATAGAGGAGATCAAACAACAACTAGCAGATAATAAAGTATATGAAAAACTGCCTTACAATCCAACCTCACGATACAGTACTCTACTTAAAGCATTAATAGATCAGGCAAGGGAAACGAACATCATTGATGAAAAACTGACTGATTACCTTACCCCAGCACATCCAGTCACCCCTGTGCTATACACTTTACCGAAAATACATAAAGATCTGATGAACCCCCCAGGAAGACCGATAGTCTCGGGTAGGGAATCTCTTTTCAATCATGCAGCCATCTTTCTGGACCGCATACTCAGGGAGTTTGCCACCACAGCTAGGTCCTACATCAGGGACACTACGGACTTCTTGACAAAAATTTCTGACCTTAGTGTCAATGTGGACACCATCCTTGTGTCCTTTGATGTGTGCTCTTTGTACACATCGATTGAACACACTTTGGGACAGGAAGCCATACGGACATGCCTTAACAATTCCACATTTTCCCCCAGCTGTTCTAAGTTTATCATTGAACTACTTACATTCATTTTACAACACAGTTACTTCGAATTTAGGGGTGAATATTACAGACAAAAGAGGGGGACAGCCATGGGCTCCAACATGCCGCCTACTTACGCCAACATCTACATGACGATTTTTGAGGAAACCAATGTATACACATCCACACATATGACGAAGGTGCGCAGTTGGCTCCGTTACATAGATGATGTGTTCTTTCTTTGGGACGGCACATTGACAGAATTACTCCTCTTTCAGGACACACTTAACAGTATACATCCAGAACTCAGATTCACTGTCACACACTCCACGGAACAAATCCAATTTCTGGATACGCTCATATACAAAATTGGCGACAGACTGGGCTCGGACCTCTACACTAAACAGACGGACAGGAACAATTTACTTACCTTTGACAGCAACCATCCGAGGAATATGGTTAAATCCCTGCCCTGGAGCCAGCTCCTACGGGTAAAAAGAATAGTGAGTGACCCGGAGTTAGTGGATGACAGATTGGATAGAATGTGTGACAAATTCTTACA
The DNA here is from genome assembly GCF_027789765.1 of Dendropsophus ebraccatus. NCBI lineage: Eukaryota > Metazoa > Chordata > Amphibia > Anura > Hylidae > Dendropsophus > Dendropsophus ebraccatus. The sequence continues at coordinate 67,176,917 of NC_091462.1, read as the reverse complement.
GAGGGGATATCCTCCCTCTGTAATCAACCAACACAGATCACGTATTGCTGACACCACTTGTACAGAGACATTCAGAGCCCGCATCAGGGAGCCGAACAAACGGATACCTTTTGTATCAACTTACGGCACCCACAGCAATAGGATAGGTAAAGTTCTTAAAAAACATTGGGGTATCCTTCAGAGGGGATGTCCTCTCATCAATGAATTCACACGACCGCCCCTTCTTTCCTACAAGAGAAATAGAAACCTTAGGGACATTCTTGTTAAGACAGAGGTTCCCTTAACACTCACTAGCACACAAACATATCTAGCGCCCCCTTTAAAGGGGCAATTTTCCTTGTTTGGGATGTGCTGCTTGCAACAATTTAGTCAAGGGGGATCATTTTACCCATCCACACACTGGCAGAGTTATACCCATCAAACATAGATACACATGCAACTCTGATTATGTTATATATCTCATCACATGCCCATGTGGACTAGCTTATGTGGGTGAAACAACCATGAGTGCTAAAACACGCATCAGCAAGCACAAGAGTACGATCCGGACAAACATGATTGATCTCCCTATTCCTAAACATTTCAAAGAGGCAAATCACAGCATTAGCCAGTTGCGGTATAGGATCATTGATCATGTTCCCCCCCTCAGGAGAGGTGGGGACAGACAAAGACTTCTGAAACTAAAAGAGACTAAATGGATTTATGGTCTGGACACTTTACACCCAAAAGGCCTCAATATGGAGATCAGATGGAATTTTTGATAGTCAGACTATGATTGTGTTGGACTGTTTCCTTTGTGACAACACTTGATGTGCTGGATACATTAGCGATCATAGTTTCATCTGTTTTACCCTTCATCATGCATTCTCGGCTCTTCTTCCTTCCTTTTTTATATTTACGCTGCTCATCTTCCCTTGTATAGCCATCTTTTGCTTCATCATTCCCCCCCCCTTCCCACCCCCCGTTTTCTCTTCCCTCTCCTCCCCTTCCTCTTCTACGGTTCCCCCCACCTTCCCCTTCCTCCCCCTCTCCCCCTTTCCTAGTTTCTTTTCCTCTCCCCCCCCCCCCCCCCCCCAGTGTCCACAACCTCCCTTTGACAAGAATATGTCTTTTAATCCACTGGAACTTGGACCAGATTTTCTTGTACATATACATATTTTGCTTTACTCTGGACTAACAGTATTGTGTATCTGTGGCCTTCTGTTACATCTTCTCTGTATAGTCTGATATTCATATGGACACCTATTGTACAGGTGTTTTTTTCCTTTTTCTCTTTTTTTCCTTTTTATTTCTTTTTCATGGGTGGGGAATAGCACAGCAGTTTCTTCAAATAGTGTGTTCTAACCTATGGGGATTTTATGGTATACATGCCGAGTGATATACTAACTACATCTTGTCTCCCACTTTTTTTCAGCTACTTAGACTGGTCTTTTATTTAGCCGACCATGAGGGAGACATCGGTTGCTATGCCACGCATATGGGACATCCGGAGTTGACGGCTGGGACTCCCTTTCCTCTTCCATTTCTTTTTCCCTTCTATGCACTTTTTGCCATCTGCTTTTTCTAATAAATTGTTGAGCATCACACTTTGAGTCTATCATGTGTTTATTCTACTATCCCCGTAGTGGGACATGGTGACCTAGTACTCTTGCCATGAGTGACCATCATACCATTATTCCCTCTGGACCTTCTCTGTAGATTCACTTCATTTGCCAATACAGTCCTGGGCTGGTAACTGTGCTGGGGGGACCTGGGCTATGGGGTTGACACATGTGGTTCTGTGTGTAATCCACACAGACCACCGTGCGCCCATACCGGCCACGGTACCTCTCAGCCGTCCTACACTGACCCTAACGGTATTGTGCTGAGACACCGAGCTTAACTGTCCATCCCGTACTTGTGCCTGCCCTCATGGGACAGTCTACTTACACTGTGGTGCCATACACAGGTATTATTCAGGACAACAGCTCCCGAGGTGATCTCCCACTATTTACACGTCCAGGTATCCTTCAGACCTCTGGACCTTATGAGACAATTGGGTCATCACATGACGCTACCTTAGCGTAGAACTGCTATGTCAGGTGTTGCTCCGTTTGGCCACTCTCCATAGGCATAGCTCCAAAGCGCTACCATACAGAGCGCAGACCTGCGATGTCGGGTCATTTCTCCCATGGTCACCTAACCACTACATAGCCCCACTATATAGCTGCCCACGGCATAGACTTGCGTAGCCATGACATCATCGCTATGACCCCTTACACAATCCCACAGCGCTGACATCCACAGTGCAGACCTGCAATGTCGGGTCATGATCCCTATACTCATTTGGATATTTTCCATCTGCCTACTCCTATGTGGACCTACGCTTATTGGGCTATCCTCTGTGGTCTATTCTCTAGACTCATATGCTTCCTTTATATGATATGCTCTCCTACTTATTTTCCTTTTTATTGGGAGTTACTTTTCAGCCTGATACACGATTCCCCCGCTGCCTTCCTGACATGAGCGCCGGGCTGCTTTGACAGCCTGATGTTTATGTTTTCTCAGCACCTTGATAACCGGGACACAGCTCCTCCCTCCTACATTGTTATTGGTCCACGTCACTTTGCCGGTCGCGTGACCATGCACGCGCGTGGCAGCACGGATCAGCTGATTCTGGCGTCCGGAAACTGTCAGCGCTTCTCCGTGCAGAGTCTCCTGTCATGCCGGCTACATCCAAGACCTGGTAATGTACGAGATATGTACGAGATATGTTATGTCTTTATTTTCAGCCTCTGACTATCATGATACTAATCGCCTATGATCACACACTGATCTGACTATACACCAGTTGTAGATTGTTATTATTGTGATGATTGTACATCATTCAGATAAACTGTGCTATCCCAGGTTTTTCCTTTTACCCTTTTCTCTTGTTTTCACCACCTCCTCCCCCTTCCCTCCCGGGTACCTCCCCGTGGGTTGATCCTTTTATGACTTGCACGTATATATATCTCCTGTTAACACGCTATTTGTATGCTTGACAAAGGCCGGATTGGCCGAAACGTTGCACTTCTGTACCCTGATGTGTGAATAAACACACTTTATTTTGCATCGGATGCTGTGGGTATCCTTTCCTACTACAGTCTAGTGCTCACACCAAGGATTGTGAGCCCTCCTGCGTGCATCCTATTCTTCTACCTGCGATCAAATTTGGAGTATCTCCGAGGTGCTGTTGGAACCTTCTTTTATTTTTGAGCTGCATTTAACTGTCATAATTAGCGGTCGCGGCCGATCGGCAGCACCCGCTAATAGCCATGGCCCCGTGCTGCAGTTAGCAGCTGGTACCGCGGCGGTTCAGAGCGGGGTCGCCGCACGGCCCCTCTCTGAACCTCCCCCCCCCCTGCAGGACGTGCCGGTACGTCCTGCAGAGGGAAGGGGTTAAACCCAGTAAGGAGGTGGAGTACACCCCTATGCTAGGGCCAAGCGGATGGTAGGCTGCTGCCTACCCGGTATGTGTCCTTGGGAACCTCATTTATCATCAACAGAACCTGAGGTATGGAAGGAAGAAGAGCCACAACAATCTGCGCAGGCCCTGCTTGAGATGCTTGAAGGTGTGTGTTTGACCAAAAACAGAAGCCATCCATCCAACGGCCAAATCCACCTCCCTTGTCCCTACTTCCTAGGGAGTCCCCAAGCCTTCACTGCTCATTGTTCTGTGTAACAGGTGCCATAGACCACAGACCACCACTTACACACAGACCCTATACGACAGCCTCCAAATACTAGTGTGACCACCAGTATATTTACCTTTTTCTTTATTTCTTACTGAAGCCATACCCAAGCTTACTGCTAGTTGCCCTGTGTAAGGGGGTGTCACACAATGTATAGGTGCAGCCAACAACAGATTGTATACTACAGCCTCCAAAAAACTAGTGGGACCTGACCACCAGTATACTTTCTGATTTCTGTCTTTCTTACTCAAGGCATGTCTAAGCTCACTACTGATTGCCCTGTGTAAGGGGGTGTCACACAGTGTATCGCTGCAGCCACCAACAGATTGTATACCACAGCCTCCAAAAAACTAGTAGAACCTGACGACTAGTATACTTTCTGATTTCTGTCTTTCTTACTCAAGGCATATCTAAGCTCACTACTGATTGCCCTGTGTAAGGGGGTGTCATACAGTGTATAGCTGCAATCACCAACAGATTGTATACCCAGTGGCGGATTAAATTTAACCTGAGCTTTCCACCCAACCTGCCCCCCCCCCCCCATAAACATCTTGCCACCTCATCTGGTCCTTTGCTCTGCCCCCCCCCCCCCAACAATAAACATCTTGCCACCTGGTTTTCTGTTGTTGCCCTTAACATATGACCATCTGGCCCCCCCTATGCCGCCTGCCCCAATAATCATTGTCCGGTCCCACTGCCAGGCAGCCTCCCCTCCCCCCAGCCCCCAATGGTCCATGTTCCGGTCCTAGCACCCCCAGTGCCAACACACACTGCTTACATGTTAGCAGGGCCGGACTGGGACTGAAAATCAGCCCTGGCATTTCAGAGCACACAGGCCCACTCGCCACACGGTGATAAGTTATGAGAGGATGTTGTGAAAGCAGCATGGCTACATGTTGTATCATCGCCACCATGACTGGAATTACAGATAATAACACAGTAAATGGGGTCAGAAGCTTCTGTCTCTGTACTATGTCGCGGTGCTGCAATTACAGGTCATCACCACTACACAGTGTACAGAGACAGACTGCTTCTGGCCCCGGTCACCGTGCTGAGTTTAACACCACCACCACATATACATAGTTACATAGTTAATACGGTTGAAAAAAGACACATGTCCATCAAGTTCAACCAAGGAGGGGATGGATACAGGGAAGGGGGAGGGGTGATAGGTTCTATACATATGCATTTATATTATTTTGCTCTAAGAACTTATCTAGGCCGGTTTTGAAGCCCTCTACTGTTTTTGCTGTGATCAGATCCTGACTGATCCTGACATACTGACAAATACCACCGCATACTGACTAGTCAGTATGCGGTGGAATTAGTCAGTATGCGGTGGTATTAGTCAGTATGCAGTGGTATTAGTCAGTATGCAGTGACATTAGTCAGTATGCGGTGGTATTAATGTTACTGCATACTGACTAATACCACTGCATACTGACTAACACCACCGCATACTGACTAATACCACCACATACTGACTAATACCACTGCATACTGACTAATGTCACCGCATACTGACTAATACCACCGCATACTGACTAATACCACTGCATACTGACTAATGTCACCACATACTGACTAATACCACCACATACTGACTAACACCACCACCATACTGACTAACACCACCACCACATACTGACTAATACCACCGCATACTGACTAATGTCACCACTAATAGTGACTAATACCGCCGCTGCTACTGAATAACATCCATTGTACACAGATCACTATCACCTCATCGGAGTTCTTCCCTTTTCATCTTCGTCTTCATCTGCTCTGGGCCATCATGAAAACTTCTCTGAGCCACGAATCCACAGAATCTGCCAGACAGACATATTAGGCTCCTCACTCTTACACCATCCTCATCTCTTTACAAACTGCACATCTGTATTGGCCCCATTACACCCTCATTTAGTAGGTAGGGTGACTCTATGTGATCCCCCTTATAGTATATGCTTTCCTCTACGTAGCCCCCTTATAGATGGCCCCTCTCTCCCTATGTTGTCCCCCCCTTATAGATGGCCCCTTCTCTCCCCCCTCCCTTATAGATGGCCCCTTCTCTCCCCCCTCCCTTATAGATTGCCCCTTTTCTCCCCCTTATAGATGGCCCCTTCTCTCCCCCCTCCCTTATAGATGGCCCCCTCTCCCCCCCTTATAGATGGCCCCCTCTCTCACCCCCCTTATAGATGGTCCTCTCTCTCCCACCCTCCCTTATAGATGGCCCCCTCTCTCTTCTCCCCCCTTATAGATGGCCCCTTCTCTTCTCCCCTCCTAATAGATTGCCCCCTCTCTTCTCCCCCCTTATAGATGACCCCCTCTCTCTTATCCCCCCTCCCTTATAGATGGCCCCCTCTCTTCTCCCTCCCTTATAGATGGCCCCCTCTCTCTTATCCCCCTCCCTTATAGATGGCCCCCTCTCTCTTATCCCCCTCCCTTATAGATGGCCCCCTCTCACCCCCCTTATAGATGGTCCTCTCTCTCCCACCCTCCCTTATAGATGGCCCCCTCTCTCTTCTCTCCCCCTTATAGATGGCCCCTTCTCTTCTCCCACCTTATAGATGGCCCCCTCTCTTCTCCCCTCCTTTCCTTCTGTAGTGAAAAAGCAATCTCCCAGCCTCCCCCCTCACATCAAATGAAGCAGGATTTCTGTGCCCATTATGTGGCTATGGAGAGGGGAGGGGCTGTTAGGAGTGACTGAGCACGGAGGATTTCTGCTGAGCACGGAGGATTTCTGCAAAGCACAACACCCTGCAATCTTCTCTCAGTAAGTTCATAGATAAACACTGACCTTTCTGACACCTGAATTCAGCGTTTTAGGTGCCCAGACAGTCTACAAACAGCTGACCTTCATGTCACCTCTTCCTGCTCCCTCATCTCCCTCGGCCCCTCCCCCCTTCATAGGCTTACAATGGAGAGAGCAGAACCCGTCTTCACTGGCTTCTCTGTAATGAAGACGTGTTTGCCTGATAATGCACAGATAAGAAGTCAGGGGGGAGGCTGGGAGATTGCTTCTTGAGTACAGAAGGACGCTTTTTTGGCTGATAAAACCTATTACAGAGTTTCTTAAAATCGCTTATACTACTGATTCGTTTGCATTGAATCGCAAATCGTTCGCATTGAATAACACATCGTTCGGTCGTTTGCAATAGATACGAACGCAATAGCGAATAAATAGCGAAAAAATCGCAATTACGATCATAAGTAACGATTATCGTTCCATGGAAATGAGTGAACGTTTTCAGGTCTTTCACAATAGCGGTCGTTTGAGATTGTTTATCGTTAAAGATTATGCAAACGATAATCTTCCGGTGGAATAGGGCCCTTAGATTCTTTACTGTAAGAGCAGTGAGACTATGGAATGCTGTGCCAAATGATGTCATGGCTAATTCATTAAATAAGTTCAAGAGAGACTTGGATGTTTTTCTTGAAAAATATATTACAAATTATGGGCACTGGATTTCATGTGGTAGAATGTTGATCCTAAGATTTATTCTGATTGCCATTTTGGAGTGGGGAAAGAACTTTTCTCCTTGAGATGAGCAATTGGCACCTGCCTTATGAGGGTTTATGAGGAGTTCTGAAGGTTGAACTTAATGGATTTTCAACCTTATTAACTATGTTACTAGCCAAACCAAGAGTAGAGTGAGTAGTTTAAGTGGCTCCTTTGTACTTTTCCTTTACAATGCAATCCTGTCTTTGAGGGGAAAAAAGCATCAATCAATGCATGTTTAATTCTGGCCTAAGAAAACGTTGTGTAAAATATAAATTAAGCAGACAAAATAATTTACAGTTTTTTTTGTTTTTTTTTTTACAGATGCATTCTTACAACAATTAATCAGCTGCAAAGTCATCATCTTGGAACAAAGTTGCTTTGCATGTTTTATCATTTTAATCATATGGTTGTTATTAAGTTGATTAGATCATTTCATGTATTACAAATAGCATTTGTTTAAAACTTACATAGTTACTTACACAGTTATTATACCCTAGGACATACATTCAAAAAATGTAAACTGTAAATGTAAACTGTATTTTCATATTACCATATACTGACTGTTTCATATATCTGTCTTACTGGAATCGACTTACAAGCAACATTTTTATTGACCTAAAGATACCTTTGTTCTTATATGCAATTATATGCTGCAATGTTCATTAAACAAAAATAAAATACATTTTAGCAAATGTTCTTCACTCTCATTTTGACCTTTTGTGGATTTGCTACTTCTACTACTAGTACCACTACTAATATTTATTTGTATAGCGTCAACAGATTTCGCAGCACTTTAAAAAAAAAAATTTATTACACAATACAGAGGTTATATTTATATTATATCATACAACAAATTAATAAAAATAAATAAAGATACAAAAGGAGTTAGAGACCTGCTCATGAGAGCGTACAGATTTAAAGCACTGGGGGTGACACAAGAGGCAACAAGTGCTTTATTTGCCGATAATCCAGCCATTGTACGTAGAATAGCAAAGTGCCTATAGGTGATTGGGCGAGCCAATCAAATGCCATTGTCTGATGACAGGTAGAAAGTATATGGCACCAAAGAGGTTATAGAGTAGATGGAAAAGGGATAGTAGAGAGGGAGACGAGTTTAGAGAATGTTATAAGCGTGTCTAAGGAAATATGTCTCCAGGGCACGCTTGAACCTGTGGGTGTTGGAAATTAGTCTGATGTCTTTTGGAGGCTGGAGTGGGAATTATGAAAGATGTTAGTGTGGCGGGCGTGGCTTAAGCATGGCTGTGTGAGGACGCAATTGCTCTTAGCTCCGGGCACTGGTCCGCATTATCGGGACTTTCACCCGCAATACCCTTACCCCGTTATGCCCAGCGGGTCTCGGAGGACCCCCTCCACGCCAGAGGTGACACCCCAAACCTTTCTGGCCCGTTTTGCCTGCTCTGACCAGCGAAACCCGGCAACAGCCCAGCACCGCACCAAGATGGCTGCCGTGCCGGTGACAAGGAGCACCGCTCAGAAGTCGATTCCCGCTTTCCCTGAGCTTAGCCAGACGATACCGAAGATCCTCCGGATCCCTGTGGATCTGGACCCGACCTTCCCAGCTACAGCCGATCGGGACCCCCGTTCATCCCTGACCCCGGCCATGCTGCTGACTGAGGTGAGGTGTCCCCTGCATGCCTTCCCCACACGTGAAGATCTTACAGCCCAGTTAGCCCGCATGAAAGAACGCCACGCTGGCGGCATGGCTGACCTCAAATCCTCCATGACCGCGGATTGCCGTGACTGGCCTAGAGACACGTCAGACGGCCTTGGACCAGGCCGTCACCACCCTGACTCCTCGTGTGGGCGCACAGGAGGCCATCTTGAGGGATCTGATATTTCATGTAGACGACCTCGAGAACCGGGGCCGTCGCAACAACATAAAGGTCTGCGGCCTCCCGGAGGAGATCGGCCTGGAATTTCTCGCTGGGACTGTGAGGTACATTTTTAATAAATACTTGGGGGACCCCGGTGACACTCAATATCAAGATGGACTGGACGCACAGAGTGGCAGGCCTGCGCCCGCAAGATAAGAACCGCCCCAGGGATGTCCTCTGCTGCGTACATTATTACCAGCAGAAAGAGGCGCTGCTCCAATGTGCCTGGGAGCTGGGCTCTATGGATTTCGAGGGAGCTGAGATCACCCTTCTGCCCGACTTATCCAGGCGCACCCTAGCCATGCGTCGGATGCTGCGGCCTTTCCTGGATGCTATTCATGACTCTGGGGCCTCCTACAGGTGGGGATACCCCTTCCACTTGATTATAAGGAAGGCGAACACCACCTACATACTCCGCACACCTGCTGACCTCCCGGGTGCACTTCAGCTGTTGGGCCTCGTATCGCTGCACCTACCTGACTGGACACTCCCAGTCCTTCCGTTCTAGGCCTTTGGTCCGCCATCAGGAGGTCGCTCCCCACGAGCGGAGACACGCAGGTCGAGATCGCCGCTGAGAAGGGGCTCCCGCTCCCCACGCCCACGGGACCCTCACTCTCCCTCTCACCCCCCGACTGGAAACCGAGTGACGGCCCTGTTGTGTTCTGTGCCTCTGCTGATACATCCGGCCCACAAGAGTGACTACTCCATCTTCTTCAGTATACAAGTTAGCTAGCATGGGGTTTATGCACTTAGTATCCAACAACTGTGACTGGCCGCTCTGAGGTTGACAGAGGGAAGGGGTGGTTCTAGAATTGTTTATTGTTGGGCCATGGGGGCTTTGTTATTTTTACTTGTTACCCCTCCCCATTGGTTTGGTAACCTGGGGAATGGATGTTAGACTAATCTTATCACGGTCCTAATAGTCGTCGGTGACTGCATACCAAAGCGACGGCTGCCAGACCCTCCCTCTTGTTCCCCCTCCACACCTGCCTCCCCTCTCACCTTCCTACCCCTCTGTTAGGGGCCACCTACGACCTCTCCCCCCCTCTCCCACCCTTCCCCTCCCCTCTCGCACCCTTCCCCTCCTACCCCCTCCTTCCCCTCCTCCTTAACCCTTACTCCCTGAATGTGTCACTACGCAGCATACGCTGCTCGGGGTATGCAGTCACCCTGACTTACACCGTATGGTGGACTCACAGGACAATAACAATAATAACAATACGATACACTGTGATAATGCTATCGCCTTTTTTGTGTTTCTGGTGTTACCGCACTCTGATGTCTGATGTTCATTTGTGTGCTTCCACCCTGCACCCTCCCCCACAGGTTTCGCTCCTGCTCCTCCCCTCCTCCACCCTCTCTCCTCCCTTTCTCCCCTCACCCCCTCCCTCCCCATCCCTCCTCCCCTCCCCCCCACCCCTTGATACGGTCTACCTCCCCAATTCCGGCCAACCAGCCTTCCTAGAACGTTGTTTCCCCGAAGTTGACAATTTCCTGGAGGGGGTGGTTGTTCTCGGTGGCGATTTCAACTTGGCTCTCAACCCGCTCCTAGACTCCTCTTCTGATCACTCCTCTCTTTCCTTCTCGTCCCTTCGCCACACTAAACAAACCCTGCATTCTTATCAGTTGATGGATGTGTGGAGGCTTCACCATCCCCTAGATAGGGACTACACCTTTTTTTCTAACCCCCATAACCTCTACTCGCGTATTGATTATTTTTTTCTCTCTCACACCCACCTCGACTGTGTGACCGCTGCCTCTATTGATCCCATTTCTTTTTCTAATCACACGCTGATCTCTCTCTCTCAGGCATTTCCCCCCCCCTCAACCTCGGACGTGGCGCTGGTGCCTTAACGATACTCTGCTCAGGGATCCCGGGATCCTCGCTGAAGTCCGCGCAGATCTGACCAGCTATTTTACCACTAACACCAGTGCAGATTTCTCTACCCTGATGGTCTGGGAGGCCCATAAGTGCTTCATCCGGGGCACGTTCATCAAGCTGGCCACGCGCGTTAAGAAGGACCGTTCTGCTAAGATTAAGGCCCTAGTATCCGAAATTGCGGAACTAGATAAACAACATAAGAGGACGCTTGCTGCAGCCCCTGGGGTGGAACTTGCGACCCTATGGGGCAAGCTACGAGATCTTATCTTTGCGAACGCAAAGGCCTCACTAGCGCGCTGCAGTCGTCATTATTTTGAATTCGGCAATAAGCCAGGCAAGACTCTAGCCCGGGCCCTACGGTCACAAAGAGCTCGATCCTTTATTCCCCAGGTCTCCTCGGCCTCCGGCTCCAAATTATCTTTATCCCCCCAAATTAGCCGAGGCTTTCCGCTCATACTATGTGAATTTGTACGGTCTCGCCCCCACCGGATCCCCCGCCAGTCGCGAGGCGCTTCACTCTTCTATATCTGCATACCTCCGGGACTCAGGCCTCCCCCCCTTGCCAGAGGAGAGCATCTCACCCTGCCCTACTATAAGTCCTTTGGCCCCCTCTTAAAGGATCATTTCCTGTCCGCATATAACTCTATCTCCACTGGCTCCGCCCTACCCTCAGACTCTCTCTGTGCCCATTTCTCTGTCATTCCCAAAGAAGGTAAAGATCCCTCCCACTGCCAAAACTATCTCTCTCCTGAACTTTGATCTCAAATTCTTTTCCAAAATCCTCGCGGCCCCCCTGACCCCACTCCTTCAACCCATTATACACTCAGACCAGGTTGGCTTCATGCCCATGAGAGAGGCCCGAGACAATACCACCAGGGCAATAAATATCATTCACCATGCCCACTCCTCACCCCTGCCTTCCATGCTATTGTCTACTGACGTGGAGAAGGCCTTTGATCGAGTCAGTTGGCCTTTCCTCTTTGCCACACTCCGACATATCGGCCTTGGCCCGCATATGTTAGAGTGGATCGGCTCTTTGTATTCCCACCCCCCCGCCTAGGTCTTGGTCAACGGCCTTCTCTCTGCTTCGTTTCCTATATCGAACGGCACGCAGCATTGTTGCCCCCTCTCCCCTCTCAACTTCGTTCTGACACTGGAACCTTTCCTTAGGCACGTGTGGGTTCGGGGGGAACATAAAGTAGCGGCTTATGCGGATGATCTTCTCTTTTTTCTTACCCAACCCTCTGTGTCCCTCCCCAACCTCCTCTCGGAGCTTTCGCGGTATCAGGCCCTATCCCACTACAAGATCAATCTGCAAAAATCCGAGGTGCTTAACCTCCCTCTTTCCTCTTCGGTGGTAACCGCTCTAGAGTCCTCTTTCCCCTTCCACTGGGCACGCTCCTCTCTGACACACCTTTGGCCTCTGACATCTTCTAAGTAAACTTCCCACCTATGCTCAGGCGTATCGAGCTGGATCTGCTGAGGTGGCACAGGGGCACCTTCACATGGTTCGGGCGCTGCTCGATCTTCAAGATGAATGTCTTGCCTCGCTTGCTGTATTTCTTCCAGCCACTGCCAGTGGCGGTGCCCTTGTCCTACTTTCTGCAGCTCTCGTCGATACTCACTAGGTTTATCTGAGTGCATAAGCAGCCTAGACTAGCAAAGATGGTCTTGTACTGGCCTAAATCAAGGGGGGGACTCGGGCTTCCAAACCTTCACCACTACTACGTTGCTGCCCACCACTCCCGAGTGATAGATTGGCACCGCCACGCTCCTACGAAAGCATGGGTAAACCTAGAGATGGGGTTGTCTCCTCTTTCTCTGTTGGCAGACCCGTGGTTACCAGGCGCCTTGCGTCTGGTGGGCTCAGACCCTACCATTGCCCCCACTCAGAAAGTATGCCAGAAACACCTTTCCTCGGGCTTCTTGGCCCCACATCCCTCCCCTCTGTTCCCTGTCTTGGGTAACCCCTCTTTCCCGACTAGTGTTGAGGATCTGGTTTTCCGAACTTGGCTCCGAGTTGGCAACTTCTGCGTCTCCTCCTTCCTCGCGGGTCAGGCTTGGTTATCCCTCTCCATGCTCAATGGCCTCGTTGACCCTTTACCCCTAGGGTTCTGGAGGTCTCTGCAGCTCCATCACTTCCTCCGCTCCCTCCCTAACCCTTCTTGTTTCGCACGGTCACTTACTCAGTTCGAGTCCCTCTGCTTGGGTTCCGACCCTCTACGCCACACCCTCTCTCTTTTATACGCCATGTTGGGCTCTCCGCCAGAACATCCACCACCCCCCTACCTCACCGCATGGGAAGAGGACCTAAATATTACGCTCACAGCAGCACAGGTTGAGTGGGTTCTCACTTGTACGCACTCGTCGTCCATCTCCTCTCGTCTTCAAGAGGCGGGATACAAACTTCTCTCCCGATGGTATCGGGTTCCCGCTCGACTTTACAGGATCTTTCCTGATGTATCTTCGTTTTGTTTTAGAAACTGCGGTGGAGAGGGCTCCCTTTTACATATTTTCTGGAGCTGTCCCAAAGTGGTACCTTTCTGGAGGGAGGTGTGGCGCATTTCCTCAACCTTCACCGACCACCAGCTCCCCTTTTCTCTATCGCTTTTTCTCCTGCACCTGTCGGAGATCTCCCTTAAGACCTACCGCCGCTCAGTGCTCCCACACCTGCTCAATGCTGCCCGTGCCTGCATCCCGGTTCTCTGGCGCCAATCGGACCCTTCTACCATTTCCATGTGGATACGCAAAGTGGAGGAGATCAAACGCATGGAAGATCTCACGGCACAGTTGCACGGTAGCCACTCTTATTTCTACAAGACCTGGTTTTACTGGGACCAATTCACTGAATCAGCCGAATTCCGGACTCTTTTGGCGCAGTGAGGAACTGCCTTTTCCTTCCCCTTCTCTTCTCCATCACCCTCCCCATACCCTCCCCTCAAATTCTGGGATCTGCTCTCTTTTCTTTTTTCTTTTCTTTTCCCCCTCTTCTTCCCTTAGGGTTTATTTTGACCGAGCGTTAGCTCACTCCCTAACCTTTTGTAGACGCCTGCACCACCACCCAACTGGGAGCTGCGGAACGCTCTGGGTTTTGTTGTAACATGGTTTGTTCATTGGTTTCATTGGTTTTATTGTGTTTTCATGTTTGGTTAATGGGCATATGCACCCCTGTAGATGCAATGTTTAGGCCTTCGTTTGTCTGTTTTATAAAAATGGAAAATGAATAAAATTGAGAATTTATTGAGAAAAAAAAGAAAAAAAAGAAAAAGAAAGATGTTAGTGTAAGATCATTAGCAGACTGTAAACCATGGGAAGGATGGTAGGTGGAGATGAGGGACGAGATGTATGGAGGGGCAGAGTTGTGGAGAGCTTTATGGGTGAGGGTGAGGAGTTTGAACTGAATTTTGGATTTAATGGGCAACCAGTGCAGTGCAGTGACAGGGGTGGGACCAGGGCCGGCGTCAGCACCAGGCTGACTAGGGCAAGTGCCGGGGCCCACAGGTCCTCTAGGGGCCCACTCTCGTCTGTTACTACATTTTTTTTCTGTTAGTAAAAAAAAAAAAGTGTAGTAACAGGGGGGACTGGGCCCCTAGAGGCCGCATGTGACAGTTAGGGGTTTGTTGATACATACTGGGGGCCCCGGGCTCACGTCTCCCTCCATAGGTCTTCCCTACAGCCGAGTAGGTAGAAAAGGACCTTTGAGTAAGAAGGACCTGTGATGATGTCATGGGTCATGTGATCGGACACCTGACCTGATAGAGGGCAGACGGTAGGCTCTGTAAACTAATAGTCTACTGTATGTGCTGGAGTTTCTTGTTGTTTTGTTTTGTGTATAGAGGTCCTGCTGTAATATGTATATGTGTGTGTATATATATATATATATATATATATATATATATATATATATATTACAGCAGGACCTCATCTATCTATCTATCTATCTATCTATCGATCCACAGAGCAGGAGCTGTATATAGGAGTGGTGCTGCTGGTTCTGTATACAGCTCCTGCTCTGTGTGTGTGTTTATATATATATATATATATATATATATATATACAGAGAGCAGTAGCTGTATACAGAACTAGCAGCACCAGCATGTAAGATATATATATATATATATATATATATATATATATATATATCTTACATGCTGGTGCTGCTAGTTCTGTATACAGCTACTACTCTGTATATAAATAAATAAATGGCTGGCTCCGTGCAGCAGGTGTATACAGCGGGAGGACTGCCTGGAAAACTGGTATACAGCCTATGGCTATGGCTGTATCCCAGTTTTCCAGGCGGTCCTCCCGCTGTATCCACCCTCTCTATGGAGGTGGAAGACAGCGGGAATCGATGCCGAGGGTTTCGGTAGGTTCGGACCATCCCTAAAATATAAATATATATATATATATATATATATATATATATATAACATGCTGGGCTGCTTGTTCTGTATACAGCTCCTGCTCTGTGTGTGTGTGTGTGTGTGTGTGTATATATATATAATCCTGTCATTGGGTCTGACTCCTCCAGAGTCCTGACTACTACAGAGATCAGGAGATACAGGAGGAGAAAGATATGCAGCAGCCGCATGCTTCTTCTGCTGCAAATCTTTCCTCGCCTGTCTCTCCATGATTTGCTCCTCAAAGGGGCCCGCCGAGGCTCTGTCGCTCAAGGGCCCACAAAAACCTGGAGCCGGCCCTGGGTGGGACGTCAGTGTAACGGCTGGAGAGGAAGACGAGCCTTGCTGCTTCATTCAGGGTAGACTGGAGAAAGGCAAGTTTAAAGAAAGAAAGACCAATTAGTAGAGAGTTACAATAGTCAAGACTAGAATGGATTGGGGTGACAGTAAGAGTCTGAGCTGTGTCAGTGTTTGTAGATGACAGAAGCGTGCAAGAGCTTGAATATAGGTAGTGAAGGATAGATCCGAGTCTAGCATAACCCCAAGACAACGAGCTTGATGCACAGGAGTGATGCTAGTACTACAGACAGAGTGAGATGTTTTGTTTAGGTTGGTTAGAGGGAGGGAATACAAGAAGTTCAGTTTTAGAGAGATAAAGTTTGAGAAATAGAGTGGCCATAGTGTTAGAGACAGTGGATAAACAGTCATTAGTATTTTGTAAGCATGCAGGGGTGATGTCACAGGAAGAGGTATATAGCTGGGTGTCATCAGCGTAGTGATGGTAATGAAGGCCAAACTTGCTGATGGTCTGTCTGATAGGGGCTGTATAGTGGGAGAAAAGGAGGAGACCCAGGACTAATCCCTGTGGAACCCCAACAGTAAGTAATAAGGGAGAAAAAGTAGAGCCAGAGAAGGAAACACTGAAGGAGCGGTCAGAGAGGTATGAAGAAAACCGGGAGAGAACAGAGTCCTTGAGGCCAAGAGAGCAGAGGATGGAAAGAAGGAGCTAGTGGTCTACAGTGTCAAACGCTGCTGAGAGATCCAGGAGAATCAGCAAGTAGTAGTTTCCCTGTGAATTGGCCTTTAGGAGATCGTTTGACACCGTGGTGAGAGCGGTTTCAGTGGAGTGAAGGGATCTAAAGCCGGATTGTAGTGGTCAAGAAGAGAGTTATCAGAGAGATAGCTGGTTAGGGCAAGAATAGACCAGACGTTCCAGGAGGTTAGAGATGAAAGGCAGATTAGAGACAGGTTGATAGTTAGCTGTACAGGATGGATCCAGAGACTTTTTTTTTTAGTAGGGGGGTTAAAATAGAGTGTTTGAATGAGGAGGGAAAGATTCCAGAGGAGAGGGAGAGGTTGAATATTTTAGTGAGATGAATAGTGACAACGGGGTAGAGTGACTGGAGGAGGTGTGAGGGAATAGGGTCTCTATGGCACGTAGTAGGAGTAGAGGAACTTGGAGACTTCTTCACTGGATCTAAAGCAGAGAGTGAAGAGAAAGTAGGAGAGGGAATGGGAACCAGGCCTGCATTTGGAGTACATGCTGCCCTAGGCACCATTGAGTGCTCACCCCCCCCATACTTATTGAGGCTGTGGACTATTGGGGTGCGGTTTGCGGTGGTGGGGCTTGTCATGGGTTGGGGGGCAACTGTCCCTATATTGTCCTCATTGTATAGACCTTACAATTAGGACAATACAGAGGGAGCATTACATACACCAGAATCAGTGTCCTATGTATATTATAGGCACCAATATTGGCCCCAGCATTGGCCCCTGCATGTTACCCCAGTACAGACAGTATTATCCAGCTTTCCCAGATTCCCAACTGTGCCTACTCTTCAGCTCCCCAACCTTATACTGAGATGCCAATACCCCTGGGAAAGCTGGGTGACCTCTATCATACTGACTACAAAATGCTGGAAAGCTAGGTGACCTCCATCATACTGACTACAAGATACTGGGGAAGCTGGGTGACCTCCCATCATATTGACTGCAAGATGCTGAGAAAGCTGTGTGACCCCCATCATACTGACTACATAATGTTGCAACAACACCTCCAATCCACCACAAAGGACAGATATTATAACATTTTATAAAACAAAACAATAAAATACATGAAAGGGTAAAAGCACAACGCGTTTCAAGGCCGGACCGGCCTCTTACTCAGGTGTATGAGAGTACTGAACTATCATTTCTCTCTCTCTCTCTCTCTCTCTCTCTCTATATATATATATATATAATATATATATATATATATATATATATATATATATATATATATATATATATATAAATGAAATGACATCAGTCATAAAAACAAAGAGAGTGCTCAGTTTGAAGAGACTGTACCAAATAAATACAACTTGGCAAGTAATGAAAGTTACAATGCAACAAACATATAAATAACCAATATAAGACTATAACAATATATGTAACTAATTCTGAACCTGTTTTTATTTAATACTTTCAATATTCTCATTGAGACCATTTGGAGCTAGTATGCACAATCTGAAAATCCAGTATGTCTTTCTTTTTATTAGTGATCTGTATCTATCATGTTTTCCTTCAGGGATTTGCTCTAGAACAAATAGATTCACTTTTGTAGAATCGCCCCTGTGTTTTAAAGCGTAGTGCAGATATAAGCCATGTTTAAAAAAACATTTTTTATATTTGCCCTATGCTTATTCATCCGGCATCTGAGGGTTTGGACTGTACATCCGACATATTGGAGATTGCAGGGACATGTTAGTAGATATATAACATAACTGGATGAACAGTTACAAGTATCTTTGGCTTTGAACACTTCTCCTGTTACAGATGAGGAAAAACTATTTTCAGGGGTTGATAATATCCATGAGCAGCACAAACACCGTGGGATGAGAGAACGATGTGTGTTTCCTCACAGACTCCCAGCTGAGGAACTACTAAGGATGGGGCGTAAACGGCTGGGGGACAAGTAGCTTCGAAAATTTCTTGTTTTTTTGGAAAAATGTAGTTCAAGATGGGATCTTCCCTGATTGTACCTGAACCACAGTTGTACTCTGTGATAAATCTACATTCATATTTACTCGGTATACTGTTCCTTTTTTTCTTATTATTTTTATTAGTAGTACTTACAGATGTAATAGAGGTTACATTCTGATCATCATCATTAGTATTCTTATTTACAAGTTCAGATTGGGTTATTCTTCTAGTATTTTTATATGCCTCCTTCAGAAGATTTTCAGGATAGCCCTTATTTAAGAAGCGATCCTGTAGAATTTTTGCTTGTACTTTAAAATCCAGAGTACAATTTTTCCTCACCCTTTGATATTGCCCAAATGGCACGTTCTTAAGCCACTTCGGCAGATGACAGCTATTAAATTCTAGAAAGCTGTTCACATCTACTTTTTTGAAAAATGTGCGAGTGATGATCTTATTGGTAGTGGAAAGTATGATTTCAAGGTCTAAAAATTCTATATTAGTAGAGTTAAAATTCATGGTGAATTCTATACCCCATTTGTTGTGATTTAATTAATGAACAAATTTAATAGCTTCCTCCTCGGATCCTGACCATAAAAAGAAGAGGTCATCAATATAACGGCGGTATAGGAGTACGTGTTCAGAGAACGCCAGGGACTTTGCGATATGAAGGGCCTCGAATCTACCCATAAACAAGTTTGCAAAATGAGAGCCCATCGCACAGCCACTGGTCTGTCTGAACACGTGCTCCTCAAAAGAAAAAACATTGGGGGAGATTTATCAAAGGGTGTAACTTTTAGACTGGTGCAAACTGCTCACAGCAACCAATCAAAGCTCGGCTTTCAGCTCTGGTAAAATGAAAGAGGAGCCGTGATTGGTTGCTGTGGGCAGTTTGCACCAGTCTAAAATTTACACCCTTTGATAAATTACCCCCCTTGTGTTCTAATATAAAACGCATAGCATCTATGAGAAAGGTTACTTGGTTATTATTAGAGATGAGCGAACGTGCTCGTCCGAGCTTGGTACTCGATCGAGTATTAGGGTACTTGATGGTACTCGTTACTTGGACGAGCATCTCGCGATACTCGAGGAAATCTCATCATTCGTTTCCTGTAAGTTTGGGCGCTATTTCGCAGCCAATAAACATGCAGGAGACTCTTTGGTACATCCTGCGATCACGTGGGACCCATACATGTCGATAGCAGCGATTGGTTGGCCAGATCAGATGACCTTGCCATATAAAACTCAGCGCCGGCAGTGCTTGCTTCAGACGCATGCTGTGAGAGATCAGGGACAGAGCTGCTGCTGGTCAGGGAGAGTGTCAGTGTAGGATTTAGCGTTCCAGTAGTACTAGCAATATAAACAAACAGCCCTTTTCAGGGCTTAAAAGCTTTTATTAATACTATTACTACAGAGTGCTGGCTGGGAGTTGCAGTGCTGCTACCACGATTTAACCAGCACACTGTGGTGACCGGCTGCTGGCAGAAAGGGGGCATTAGGTGTTGCATACACACCCCTAAGAAGTGCTCAGTGTACTCCTTTTTGATTTTGGGGCTGTTGGTCCTGGTGTACTGCACTGTATAGCTGGGATTTGTAGTGCATCCTGCATAGAACTTACTTCACTGCTCATTGTATTGGGGTGACAAAATGTGTACAGTTGTTGCCTATACCAGATATCACCATCAAGCCCCCCCCCCCTGTACTAGTGTGTACTGCACTGTATAGCTGGGATTTGTAGTGCATCCTGCATAGAACTTACTTCACTGCTCATTGTATTGGGGTGACAAAATGTGTACAGTTGTTGCCCATACCAGATAGCACCGTCAAGCCCCCCCTAAACTAGTGTGTACTGCACTGTATATCTGGGATTTGTAGTGCATCCTGCATAGAACTTACTTCACTGCTCATTGTATTGGGGTGACAAAGTGTGTACAGTTGTTGCCCACACCAGATAGCACCGTCAAGCCCCCCCTAAACTAGTGTGTACTGCACTGTATAGCTGGGATTTGTAGTGCATCCGGCATAGAACTTACTTCACTGCTCATTGTATTGGGGTGACAAAGTGTGTACAGTTGTTGCCCATACCAGATAGCACCGTCAAGCCCCCCTAAACTAGTGTGTACTGCACTGTATAGCTGGGATTTGTAGTGCATCCTGCATAGAACTTACTTCACTGTTCATTGTATTGGGGTGACAAAGTGTGTACAGTTGGTGCCCATACCAGATAGCACCGTCAAGCTCCCCTAAACTAGTGTGTACTGCACTGTATAGCTGGGATTTGTAGTGCATCCTGCATAGAACTTACTTCATTGCTCATTGTATTGGGGTAACAAAGTATGTACAGTTGTTGCCCATACCAGATAGCACCGTCAAGCCCCCCCTAAACTAGTGTGTACTGCACTGTATAGCTGGGATTTGTAGTGCATCCTGCATAGAACTTACTTCACTGCTCATTGTATTGGGGTGACAAAGTGTGTACAGTTGGTGCCCATACCAGATAGCACCGTCAAGCCCCCCTAAACTAGTGTGTACTGCACTGTATAGCTGGGATTTGTAGTGCATCCTGCATAGAACTTACTTCACTGCTCATTGTATTGGGGTGACAAAATGTGTACAGTTGGTGCTCATACCAGATAGCACCGTCAAGCCCCCCCTAAACTAGTGGGCACTACACTGTATTGCTTCTGTATCACTTCTAATGGTTCTCTGTGTCCTCACTGCCATGCTCTGATGTCACACTACGTCTGCGGAGGAGTGGTACTGGTTGCCGGGGGCCCGCCGATCGCGCCCCCGCCAACCAGCCAGCTGTTTTATTTTATTTTTTTGGTCTAGCCGTGGCCGGGGCCTCAACACCTCCGGTCGAGAGGCATCAAGTGGTGAGTGAGAGCAGGCCTAGCCAGTTAGCTGTCAGCACCCGAGTTCAGGTCCACTACATATCCCAGCCCCTGGACTCGCTCCAATTTTTGGGTGGGCTCACTTGCTTCCTCACTCACTTGTAATGGCTCTCTGTGTGCTGAATGCCATGCAGTGTCTGGCCTAGTTTTGGGAGTCTCACTTGCTTCCTCACTTACTTGTAATGGTGAGACAATTGCCAGATCCTCAAGGATCAAAGTCAATTTCAAAATCAAAAAAGCGGTGGGGGGAGAGGTGGTGAGTGACATTATGCAGGGAATGTTATCCCAACTGCTACAATCAAATTGAAAATCGAAAGGGTGGTGGGGGTAGGAGTGGTGAGTCACGTGATGCAGGGAATGTTACCCCAACTGCTACAGGAGCGGGACTGGTTGCCGGGGGCCCGCCGATCGCGCCCCCGCCAACCAGCCAGCTGTTTTATTTTTTCTTGTCTAGTCGTGGCTGGGGCCTCACCACGGTCGAGAGGCATCAAGTGTACCCTTGATGGTGACTGATAGCTGGCCTAGACGGATTGTACCGTACAGCCCCCCCCAAAACTAGTGGGGACTACACTGTATTGCTGGGATTTGTAGTACATCCTGCATAGAACTTACTTCACTGCTCATTGTATTGGGGTGACAAAATGTGTACAGTTGGTGCTCATACCAGATAGCACCGTCAAGCCCCCCCTAAACTAGTGGGCACTACACTGTATTGCTTCTGTATCACTTCTAATGGTTCTCTGTGTCCTCACTGCCATGCTCTGATGTCACACTACGTCTGCGGAGGAGTGGTACTGGTTGCCGGGGGCCCGCCGATCGCGCCCCCGCCAACCAGCCAGCTGTTTTATTTTATTTTTTTGGTCTAGCCGTGGCCGGGGCCTCAACACCTCCGGTCGAGAGGCATCAAGTGGTGAGTGAGAGCAGGCCTAGCCAGTTAGCTGTCAGCACCCGAGTTCAGGTCCACTACATATCCCAGCCCCTGGACTCGCTCCAATTTTTGGGTGGGCTCACTTGCTTCCTCACTCACTTGTAATGGCTCTCTGTGTGCTGAATGCCATGCAGTGTCTGGCCTAGTTTTGGGAGTCTCACTTGCTTCCTCACTTACTTGTAATGGTGAGACAATTGCCAGATCCTCAAGGATCAAAGTCAATTTCAAAATCAAAAAAGCGGTGGGGGGAGAGGTGGTGAGTGACATTATGCAGGGAATGTTATCCCAACTGCTACAATCAAATTGAAAATCGAAAGGGTGGTGGGGGTAGGAGTGGTGAGTCACGTGATGCAGGGAATGTTACCCCAACTGCTACAGGAGCGGGACTGGTTGCCGGGGGCCCGCCGATCGCGCCCCCGCCAACCAGCCCGCTGTTTTATTTTTTCTTGTCTAGTCGTGGCTGGGGCCTCACCACGGTCGAGAGGCATCAAGTGTACCCTTGATGGTGACTGATAGCTGGCCTAGACGGATTGTACCGTACAGCCCCCCCCAAAACTAGTGGGGACTACACTGTATTGCTGGGATTTGTAGTACATCCTGCATAGAACTTTACTGCTGGCCCACGTGTTCAACCTAATGTTTCAGCTGTTTCTTAAGACCTACCCCAATTTGGCTGACTTGCTCATTAAGGTGCGGTGCATCTGTACGCATTTCCGCAAGTCAACCACGGATGCTGCCACCCTTATGGCAGTGCAAAGGCGCTTGCAACTGCCGGCTCACAGACTGCTGTGCGACGTGCCAACAAAGTGGAATTCCACCTTCCAGATGGTAGCCAGGGTTTACCAGCAACGCAGAGCCATTGTGGAATGCCAGATGTCAACCTCGTCAATGTCAATGATTTGTGGTCCATATGCCTACCTCTGCCTTCCATGTTGACTACTGGTGTGCCTGCCCTTACCTCCTTTTGGCTGGGCCTTAATTGGCATCCATGTCGACTACTGCTGGGCAAGGGCAGGCATAGCAGTAGTCGACATGGATGCCAGAGGTAGGCATATGGACCAGGACCACCACAAATCATTTGGTACGAAATGGACAAAACAATGAGGCAAAATTAGGGACGCCAGTAAACTATAGAGTTTACTGGAGTCCCTAATTTTGCCTCATTGTTTTGTCCATTTTGTACCAAATGATTTGTGGTGGTCCTGGTCCATATGCCTACCTCTGGCATCCATGTCGACTACTGCTATGCCTGCCCTTGCCTCCTTTTGGCTGGTCCTTAACTGGCATCCATGTCGACTACTGCTGGGCCTATAGTTTACTGGCGTCCCTAATTTTGCCTCATTGTTTTGTCCATTTCATACCAAATGATTTGTGGTCCATATGCCTACCTCTGGCATCCATGTCGACTAGTGCTGTGCCTGCCCTTGCCTCCTTTTGGCTGGGCCTTAACTGGCATCCATGCCGACTACTGGTGTGCCTGCCCTTGCCTCCTTTTGGCTGGGCCTTAACTGGCATCCATGTCGACTACTGCTGGGCCTTTAGTTTACTGGCATCCCTAATTTTGCCTCATTGTTTTGTCCATTTCGTACCAAATGATTTGTGATGGTCCTGGTCCATATGCCTACCTCTGGCATCCATGTCGACTACTGCTATGCCTGCCCTTGACTCCTTTTGGCTGGGCCTTAACTTGCATCCATGTCGACTACTGCTTGGCCTATAGTTTACTGGCATCCATGTTGACTACTGGTGTGCCTGCCCTTGCCTCCTTGTTGCTGGGCCTTAACTGGCATCCATGTAGACTACTGGTGTGCCTGCATTTGCCTCGTTGTTCTCTGTGTCCTCACTGCCATGCTCTGACGTCACACTATGTCTGCGTAGGAGCGGCACTGGTTGCCGGGGGCCTGCCGATCGCGCCCCCGCCAACCAGCCTGCTATTTTTTTTTTATTTTTTTTTTTACTCTTACCCTACTGTGTCAGGCCTAATTTTTGTGAGTTTCCACGCCTGCCTCATCTAAAGGCCGGTAATGGCCACTTTATGTTTTTTTATTTTCTAACCTTCAATTTAAATTTTAAAATCAAATCGACTTCAATTCAAGTGCAATTTTGCAGGGCTGTCTGGTCATCTATTGATACACATCTCCAAGATACACACCACTGTTCAAAGGAACAGACAGTGATAATGGTGGATCCTAATTTAGCATCCTTGTGTTATCCATTTCAAACCATATAATCTGTGAATGTCAACTTGCGGGGGTTCTCTGCCATCCTTTCATTTTTTAGCTCGGGGCCTCTTAAGAAGACTGTATTATTCTTCGTCCCTACCTCCAAATAGATGCCTATCCCCCACAACTGCATGAGAGGGTGAGGCTATATCTAGCCATAATATGGCTATTTTAGTTTTAGGCGCAGCAGCACTGCCGTGGGTAAGCGCCAAAAGGTGGTGCTCAAACTGCTGAACAGCGCACCTTCTACCTTCCTTGGATGTTTTAGCCGTTTTGAAGTCAGAATTGACCAGGCCTTTTACCAGTAGCTTCTTTCCTTCCTTGGATGTTGTAGAAGCCTTTTTGAAGGCAGGATTGACCAGGTCTTTTTAACCCTTTAAGAACCGGGGCAATTTTTATTTTTGCGATTTTGTTTTTTCCTCCTTGTGCATAAAAGGCCATAGCAGTTGCATTTTTTCACCTAGAAACCCACATAAGCCCTTATTTTTTGCGCCACTAATTGTACTTTGCAATGACAGGCTGAATTTTTGCATAAAGTACACTGCGAAACCAGGAAATGTGGATGTGTGTTTTTACACCGTTCGCCCTGGGGTAAAACTGACTTGTTATATATGTTCCACAAGTCGTTACGATTAAAACGATATGTAACATGTATAACTTTTCTTGTATCTGATGGCCTGTAAAAAATTCAAACCATTGTCAACAAATATACGTTCCTTAAAATCGCTCCATTCCCAGGCTTATAGCGCTTTTATCCTTTGGTCTATGGGGCTGTGTCAGGTGTCATTTTTTGCGCCATGACATGTTCTTTCTATTGGTACCTTGATTGTGTATATACGACTTTTTGATCGCTTTTTATTAACATTTTTCTGGATTTGATGCGATCAAAAATGCGCAATTTTGCACTTTGGGATTTTTTTGCGCTTACGCAGTTTACCGTGCGAGATCAGGAATGTGATTAATTAATAGTTTGGGCGATTACGCACGCGGCGATAGCAAACATGTTTGTTTATTTATTTATTTATTTACTTTTATTAATAACCTGGGAAAAGGGGGGTGATTCTGACTTTTATTAGGGGAGGGGGCTTTTTATTAATAGCAACCCTTTTTTTTTACACTTTTACACTTATACTAGAAGCCCCCCTAGGGGACTTCTAGTATAAGTGCTTTGATCTCTCATTGAGATCTCTGCAGCATAGATATGCTGCAGAGATCCATGAGATAGGCACTCGTTTGCTTTCGGCTGCTGCAGCCGGAAGTAAACGAGTGCCGAGCCGGGGACGGCGCCATCTTGGAGCGGTCCCCGGCCGGCTTCAGTTACGGAGATCGCTCCTCCGGGATAACATCCCGGAGGAGCGATCTCCCCACTAGACACCAGGGATGACGCTGCGTCCGGTAATCGGATGCAGCTGTCAACTTTGACAGCTGCATCCGATTACTGTATTAGCGGGCACGGCGATCGGGCCGTGCCCGCTAATACCGGCGGTCCCGGGCTACAAGCGGCACCCGGGACCGCCGCGGTTCAGAGAGGGGTCGCCGCGCGGCCCCGCTCTGAACATCCTTACCGCCCGCAGGGCGTAAATATACGCCCGCGGTCATTAAGGGGTTAATACACAGGCTACCGCACTTGCCGTCTCTTAGAGACTCTTTAAAGGATTGAAAGTGCATTTGATCAAATTCCGTGGCCTCTTAAGCAGACTGTATTGTTCTCTGTATCCTCACTGCCATGCTCTGACGTCACACTTCGTCTGCGGAGGAGCGGGACTGGTTGCCGGGGGCCCACTGGTCGTGCCCCCGCCAACCAGCCAGCTGTTTTATTTTAGTTTTTTGGTCTAGCCGTGGTTCGGGCCTCACCACCCCCGGTCGAGAGGCATCAGGTGTACCCTTGATGGTGACTGACAGCTGGCCTTGCCAGTTGACTGTCAGAACCCGGGTTCGTGTGTAATTATTAGTGAGCTTGGTTGCGTGTGACAAGGGGCGGGACCTGGTGGCGGCTCTGCAACTCGGCAGCCTCACACATGTACCATGTCTGGCCCACGTCTTCAACCTAATGTTGCTGCGGTTCCTTAAGACTTACCCCAATTTGGCTGACTTGCTCAACAAGGTGCACCGTATCTGTGCGCATTTTCGCAAGTCAACTGGCATCCATGTTGACTACTGCTGACTACTGGTGTGCCTGCCCTTGCCTCCATGTTGGCCTTAACTGACATCCATGTTGGCTACTGCTGGGCCATAACTGGCATCCATGTTGATTACTGCTGGGCTTTAACTGGCATCCATGTTGACTACTGCTGGGCCTTAACTGACATCCATGTTGGCTACTGCTGGGCCTTAACTGGCATCCATGTTGACTACTGCTGGGCCTTAACTGGCATCCATGTTGACTACTGGTGTGCCTGCCCTTGCATCCTTGTTGCTGGGCCTTAACTGGCATCCATGTTGACTACTGCTGGGCCTTAACTGGCATTCATGTTGACTGCTGCTAGGCCTGCCCTTGCATCCATGTTGCTGGGCCATAACTGTTATCCATGTTGACTACTGCTGGGCTTTAACTGGCATCCATGTTGACTACTGCTGGGCCTTAACTGACATCCATGTTGGCTACTGCTGGGCCTTAACTGGCATCCATGTTGACTACTGCTGGGCCTTAACTGGCATCCATGTTGACTACTGGTGTGCCTGCCCTTGCATCCTTGTTGCTGGGCCTTAACTGGCATCCATGTTGACTACTGCTGGGCCTTAACTGGCATTCATGTTGACTGCTGCTAGGCCTGCCCTTGCATCCATATTGCTGGGCCTTAACTGGCATCCATGTTGACTACTGCTGGGCCTTAACTGACATCCATGTTGGCTACTGCTGGGCCTTAACTGGCATCCATGTTGACTACTGCTGGGCCTTAACTGACATCCATGTTGGCTACTACTGGGCCTTAACTGGCATCCATGTTGACTACTGCTGGGCCTTAACTGACATCCATGTTGGCTACTGCTGGGCATTAACTGGCATCCATGTTGGCTACTGCTGGGCCTTAACTGGCATCCATGTTGACTACTGGTTTTGTTTATAAAAATGAACAAAGCCTGGATTTCACCTGAATTCAACTGTCCACCCGAGGAAAGCTGCTGAACATGAAGATTCTTGGTATCTCCTCTCCTCCTCCTCTTTCAACAATTCTCAGCCAACTGCCAAGTCTTCTTCCGCCATGCAGGGTCTGGCCTAAGTATTGGGAGGCTCAATTGCTTCCTCACTCCTAATGGTTCTCTGTGTCCTCACTGCCATGCTCTGATGTCACACTACGCCTGCGGAGGAGTGGGACTGGTTGCCGGGGGCCCGCCGATCGCGCCCCCTCCAACCAGCCTGCTGTTTTGTTTTATTTTTTTTTGTGTAGCCGTGGCCGGGGCCTCACCACCCCCGGTCGAGAGGCATCAAGAGTACCCTTGATGGTGAGTGCTGACTGGCAACTGGCCTAGCCAGTTAGCTGTCAGCACCCGGGTTCAGGTCCACTACATATCCCAGCCCCTGGACTCCAATTTTTGGGTGCGCTCACTTGATTCCTCACTGACTTATAATGGCTCTCTGTGTGCTGAATGCCATGCAGTGTCTGGCCTAATTTTTGGGAGGCTCACTAGCTTCCTCACTCACTTGTAATGGTTCTCTGTGTGTTCAAGGCCCTGCACTGTCTGACCTAGTTTTGGGGAGCCTCACTAGCTTCCTCACTCACTTGTAATGGTTCTCTGTGTGCTGAATGCCATGCTGTGTCTGGCCTAGTTTTGAGGAGCCTCACTAGCTTCCTCACTCACTTGTAATGGTTCTCTGTGTGCTGAATGCCATGCTGTGTCTGGCCTAGTTTTGATGAGCCTCACAAGCTTCCTCACTCACTTGTAATGGCTCTCTGTGTGTTCAAGGCCCTGCAGTGTCTGGCCTAGTTTTGGGGAGCCTCACTAGGTGTGCCTGCCCTTGCCTCGTTTTTGCTGGGCCTTAACTGGCATCCATGATGACTACTGCTGGGCCTTTACTGGCATCCATGTTGACTACTGCTGGGCCTGCCCTTTCCTCCTTTTTGCTGGCCCTTAACTGGCATCCATGTTGACTACTGCTGCGCCTTTACTGACATCCATGTTGACTACTGCTGGGCCTGCCCTTGCCTCCTTTTTGCTGGGCCTTAACTGGCATCCATGTTTACCATTGCTGGGCCTTTACTGGCATCCATGTTGACTACTGCTAGGCCTTTACTGGCATCCATGTTGACTACTGCTGGGCCTTAACTGGCATCCATGTTGACTACTGGTGTGTCTGCCCTTGCCTCCAGGTTGACTACTGCTAGGCCTTCACTGGCATCCATGTTGACTACTGCTGGGCCTTCACTGGCATCCATGTTGACTACTGCTGACTACTGGTGTGCCTGCCCTTGCCTCCATGTTGGCTACTGCTGATCCTGCCTGGCCTCCATGTTAACTACAGTTGCTCCTGCCTGGCCTCCATGTTGGTTACTGTTGCTCCTGTGTGGCCTCCATGTTGGCTACTGCTGATCCCGGCAGTTCTCTGTGTGCTCAATGCCATGCAGTGTTTGGCCTATTTTTGGGAAGGCTCACTTTCTTCCATATTTAATGGTTCTCTGTGAGCTCACTGCCATGCTAGGTCTGGTATAATTTTTGGAAGGCTGACTGGCAACTGCTTCTACCTCTGTCCTCACCGCTATGCTGTGTCAGGCTGAATTTTTGGGTGGTTCATGATTAGCTACCTCTGTTTTAATGGTTCCCTGTGTTCTCACTGCCATGCTGTCTCAGGCTGAGTTTTTGGGTCGTCCCTATGCCTACCTCTGTTTTAACCAGCCATTAGTCAGACTCAGAGGCATGCATACATGCTGCCCCTACTGTTTCCTGTCCATTTCCGTTTCCATCAATTTCTGAGGTTGACAGGTTTTCACACGACCTTCTCTCCACCGAACCTGAGTCCCCTCAAAAAAATGCTTGAGTCTCCCATTGACTTCAATGGGGTTCGTTACTTGAAACGAGCACTCAAATATCGGGAAATACTCGTCTCGAGTAACGAGCACCCGAGCATTTTAGTACTCGCTCATCACTAGTTATTATGTAATAATGGATCCTGTTGAGGGGGGCGTGACCGGCGGCAGGACGTACTAGCCGCGCGCCCGTGCTCTCCCTCTCTCCCCCACGACGTTATTTTCTAATCCTGTTGGCCCGATTCACCTGAAATGCTGCCCAAGGAGGGGAAGAGCTCGCCAGATAGATTCCTGCCCTGTCTACCTATGGAGTCATACTGGAGGGGGCCGCCCGGACGAGGTGCTGGTGCAAAGAGGCGGCTCTGGAACCCTAGACGGTGGCAGA
Organism: Dendropsophus ebraccatus; assembly: GCF_027789765.1. Taxonomy (NCBI): domain Eukaryota; kingdom Metazoa; phylum Chordata; class Amphibia; order Anura; family Hylidae; genus Dendropsophus; species Dendropsophus ebraccatus. The sequence continues at coordinate 67,147,171 of NC_091462.1, read as the reverse complement.
AGTCATGTGTTGCGTAGATATGACGAAGCGTGCCGCGTGACTCCTAACCGCCAATGAGTGGCTGAATTGCGGACGCTTCTCCGTCGGCGGTCTTTGCCAGACGTGCAGTGACTGTCCTGGCTATCCTGAGGCAGGGAGACTGCGAAGCTGACCCTCCTGTGGTGCAAGCAGGCTAGGTACTGTTATCTATATGCTCCATGGCAGTGGATGGCTGCTGGTCCCCCATAGGGACTTGAGATGGGAGTGACATATAGTCACATAATCCCTACTGCATTTCTAACATTGCCATCCTGTATTTGTTTCTTTTCGTGGATCGGCATGCAATGAATTCACTACTCCCTGTCTGCCTGTTTCTCTTTAAGGCCTTGGTCGGATTGCTGCAGCCTGTGTCACTGATCTGAGGGGCTTGCATACGTTGATGTGGATTGACCCTGCTTTCCCCAGCCCCTGAAAGGCTCTACGGGAGCTCTTGGTTTGTTCAAGTCGGATGTCTGACTCATTTGGGGAAGTTCCCTAGCATCTGTGTGGGATTTGCTATCGGCCGGCTTATTTGTCACATATATTATACTGGTAATTCTTTACGCTTGCATAAATGTCCCATAAATCACAGAGTAAGAAAACGGGTAAGGGACTGGCAGCTAAGGTAGTAACCCCTCCTCCTAAGATTGGGAAATATTTAAAGTGTCCTGCTTCCAACAAACTGGAACTGTTGCTAGCCTGTCTAGAGGGAGAGACTCATGATTCTCAGACTGGGGCAGCAGATGACGAATCTGGTCCTTCTTCAGGTACGGATCCTCCAGTACTCACTGAAATACTAGCCCAGGTGACGAAAAGCAGTCAAGCTATAGCTCAATTGACTGTACAGATGGGAACTGTTTTTTGGACAGGGAGAGGGGAATCCCTTTTGTTTTGTTTTTTGTGTTTCTGTTTTTTCTTTTTCGTTCCTTCTATTGCTTTAATGTGGTCTGTTAAAATTTTGACATGGAACGTCAGGGGAATGGCAGACAGAGTAAAAAAGCATGCAATTATGGGTGTAGTTAGTAAACATCTGCCTGCCATAGTGGCATTGATTGAAATCCACTTCTCCAAGGATTTGGAGATTTGTAGGAAAAATTGGACTAAATATGAATTTCCCTCTGCTCTGTCTGCCTATTCCGCTGGCGTTTCGGTCTATGTGCATAGATCGATTGATTTTGAGCTAATTAATAAGAAGGTCGACGTTAATGGTCGTTATATATTTTTATATGGTAAACTTAAGGATATCTTAGTTATCTTGGCATTTATTTATATTACTCCTCCTTTTAAGTCTGATGTTTTGGTGGACCTCAGCAGATTTGCAGGGAACATAACCTATGATGCTCTTTACTCTTTGGGCGATTATAATTGTGTTTGGGACAGTCAGACAGACCGCAGGGGGAGGGGCCCTGGGTGGGGCCTTGGCCCTACCCCCCTCAGGAGATTTTGTTCTGAGGTGGGTTGGGATGACGCCTGGCACAGGCTTTATCCTGGTAGGAGGGGCTTCACATGTTACAGTGCATCACACCAGGCGGCCTCTAGAATAGATTTGGTGATTTGTGATGAGTCAACCATGTCCACCATTAAAAAAAAAACTTGAGCCCAGGTCACTTTCGGACCACACACCTCTTCTTTTGGAGATTGGGTCTGGCCCGAGGTGTCCCGTTTTCAGACCATTTAAGTTAAACCCGCATTGGCTCGCAGTATTGGACAATAATGAGAGTCTCTGCAAAGAGATAGAATGGTTCTATGCAACTAATAAATCCTCTTCCACTTCCCAGCGAGGTGTTTTCTTTAAATCCATTTATGGGAAGAAAAAGGAATTTAGGGACAAGGAGAATGTAGCGAAGGAGCTAGTGGAGATGAAGGAACGGTACTATGAACAATTTAATACGCAGGAGGCCTGGCTAGAACTCTGTGAGGCACAAAAGGAATTCAAAACCCTGTTAAAGGAGAAGGCACAAAATTTTTTTTTTTTCAGGGCCAAAACAGGTTTATTGCAGGGGGTAAGCCAAACAAAGCTCTCGCTAATATTCTTAAAATAAACCAAGAAAACGATCCCATTGTAGCCATGAAAACTTGCGGGGGGGTCAGTAACAGATGTTATTAAAGAGATAGAGGATGAATTTCTCCTATTTTTCTCCTCATTATATAGTTCAGGTGAACCGATTAATGGGATGGAGCAATCAGACTTTTTGGATAAGCTAAATCTTCCGCACCTATCTGAGGAGCAACAGGAATTGTTGAGTGGCGATATTACACTAGCGGAGTTAAGGGATGCGCTTGGATCCTTCTCTGGCAATTCTTCCCCGGGCTCTGATGGCCTTCCTTTTCAGTTTTACAGAAACCTATGTCTTGTCTGTCTATCGTCTTGCCGATTCTTCTTGAGGTCTTAAATGAATCCTATAGGGGTGGGGGTGGGGGGTTGCCCCTTTCTATGAGAGAAGCTCATATTGTTTTGATTAAAAAAAAGGGAAAGGACCCGTTAGATATTTCTTCCTACCGCCCAATTTCCCTTCTGAACACAGACGTAAAATTATTCGCTAAAGTTCTCGCCCTACATTTAAAATCTGTAATAACTAAAATTATGGGAGATGAACAAGGCGGTTTCATGCCAAACAAAACTATATACGATAACATTCAAAAGGTGTTCACAACCATTCAGGCTGATTGTCCGGCACCCCGCTCCATCCTGTGGTTGGGCGCTATTAAGGCCTTCGACAGAGTGGAGTGGGGATTCCTGTGGGCAACAATGAAGAAACTGGGGCTGGGTGATCGTTTTTTGCATTTTGTTAAGTTACTTTATACAGTCCCCTCTGCGAGGCTAGTGCTGAATAACTCTCTTGTCCTTTTTTTCTATCAAGAGGTACGCGACAGGGGTGTCCCCTATCCCCACTCTTATTTGCAATATATATGGAACCCCTGGCGGAATGGGCAAGACGGCACTCACTGTTTGATGGTTTTGGTTTATCTGGATCTGCTTATAAAATCTTGTTATACGCAGACGACATTTTACTTTTTGTTAGGGAGCCCGGGAAAGCTCTGCCAGGGATTGTGGCCACTTTGGAAAACAATGGCAGCTTTTCCGTTCTAGAGATAAACTGGGGAAAATCATCCCTCCTCCCGCTTGACTCCGAAATAGACGCTCCTCTAGGGAGATTAAAGATCCTTAAAACCACAGATTCTCTAGAATACTTGGGAATCCGTAAAACTAAGGACCCCTCTAAGTTCGGGGTAGCCAACCTAAAACCCTATGAGCACAATCTGGAGAAACACATTAAGATATGGACTAAACTACCTTTAACTATGGCCGATAGAACTGTAATTATTAAAATGGTTGTATTACCCCAACTCCTTTTTTTTTCAGTTCTGCCCCATTTTGGATCAGCAATGCATGGATCTGTAGGATTGAAGTCAAGCTGGGCGGTCTTATTTGGGGCAGAAAACGAGTTAGACTAAAATACTCTGTGTTTGCCGCCCCTTCTGGAAGAGGTGGCTTTAACCTGCCTAATTTACAGTTATATTTTGTTGCCAGTCATTTCACTAGAATTTTGAGAGGAGAAAGTTATGAGGTTTTTTCACAATTATTAGCATTTAGTAAACATGATAGTTGGCCTGAACTTATGGAGTCGGGTAACTTGGTAGAAGGGATGTTTAAAAGATTTAATTTTTGCTCACTTCTAAATTTGGAGATATGTGAAAGATATAACACAAGATGCGGTTAGTGTGAGTTCAACTGCTAATGACTTGACGAGGTTAACCTATGTGGTGTCTATACCCTAAAGACAATGGTATATTTAGTAGAGGAAAAAAGAGAATCTAGGTCCTCTAGACAAGTCAATAAATATGGTGAATAATTACAAATAGTGAGATATAAAGATATAGTTTACTGGTAGATAATCAGAATATAGTATATAGTATGCACAATTTTATAAACTTTTTATAAACTCTTTTCTTATTTATCCTTTCCATATTTTTGTTTTTCACTTTTTATTTTATTACTATTTTTTCATTTTTTCATTTTTTCTATTTTTATATATCTTTTGCCATTTTTTCATGATTTTTTATTTCTGGTATACATTTTATGATATATTATATATTTTATATATTTTGTCTTTGCCTATTTGAGTTTTATCATGTCATTTGCTATATAACATATGTGAAAGATAAGTGTGGAATAGAGGGTAGTGTTCACTTCACTCCACTTTGGAATAATTCACACTTACAAGAGTTTAAAAAAATACTCAGTGTACAGTTTTTGGTTAAGAAAGGAGTCACTAAAGATGGGCAAGTATTTGAAAGGGGAGCACTTATTAGTTTTCAGAGACTACGGGAGATTCACAGGTTGAACGAGAAACACTGGCTCTATTATAAGCAGGAATCTGCTAGGGTAAGCTCTAATGATTTCAATAGGTTCACAATTTCACGGTCTGATTTATTTGAATATATATATATACAGGGCCGGCCTTTGGGGTGTGCGACCTGTGCGCTTGCACAGGGCGCCTCACTCCCGGCCAGCTAGGGGGCGCTCCGGCAGAGAGCTGCACTGCACAGCTCCCAGCCTCGGGTCTCTGTGTCAGAAGCTGCAGTGAGTGTCCTCCACCACAGGGGGGCAGTGTGTGGCAGGCCGGGGGCGGCATCATGTCTCTCTCATCCTCCTGTGAGGAGGCAGGAGGAGGGGATCAGCGCTCCATACACACAGCCTGGGCTCCTAACAACGGACTACTGTGCCCATCACTGCACAGCTCAGCACCAGGTACACCGTCCGTAGTGGGGGAGGAGCCTCGGGCCGGCAGGGGGAGCTACAGTCATGTTCTGGAGGGAGGAGATGGAGCTCACCCTGGTAGGGCTGCAGGCATGAGGAAGCTGAGATACAGGCTGCTGCAGGCATGAGGAAGCTGAGATACAGGCTGCTGCAGGCATGAGGAAGCTGAGATACAGGCTGCTGCAGGCATGAGGAAGCTGAGATACAGGCTGCTGCAGGCATGAGGAAGCTGAGATACAGGCTGCTGCAGGCATGAGGAAGCTGAGATACAGGCTGCTGCAGGCATGAGGAAGCTGAGATACAGGCTGCTGCAGGCATGAGGAAGCTGAGATACAGGCTGCTGCAGGCATGAGGAAGCTAAGATACAGGCTGCTGCAGGCATGAGGAAGCTGAGATACAGGCTGCTGCAGGCATGAGGAAGCTAAGATACAGGCTGCTGCAGGCCTGAGGAAGCTAAGATACAGGCTGCTGCAGGCCTGAGGAAGCTAAGATACAGGCTGCTGCAGGCATGAGGAAGCTGAGATACAGGCTGCTGCAGGCATGAGGAAGCTGAGATACAGGCTGCTGCAGGCATGAGGAAGCTGAGATACAGGCTGCTGCAGGCATGAGGAAGCTGAGATACAGGCTGCTGCAGGCATGAGGAAGCTGAGATACAGGCTGCTGCAGGAATGCTGAGATATGAGTAGGAAATATGAAATCCATCTAGTAATTACTATACTATGTTTTCTCTTGGGTCTGCTGACCACGCCTGCTGGTCACCCAGCTTTCCTAGTGTTCTGTACGGCCATTCTGTTGTTCCTTTCTTACTAAACAACCAGACAGAGTGCATATAGGAGGATATTGGCTGATCATTACCTGTCACCCAGCTTTCCCAGCCTCCTGAATGTGATGCAGCAGTGCTCCCCTTACCCCCTGAGGAGGATGCTGGGGACAGTGTTATGTATGATGTGTGTGTGGACATTACTGGGATGGAGGGCGGCCATGATGTGTGTGATGTGAGCTTCCTCTCATAGAGGAGGCAGAGCTGTGCCTGGCTGGATAGAGGGGAGAGGCCCAGCAACAGGGGTATGGGGAGGCCTGGGGCCTTATATACAAGCCTGGCCTCTACACACATCATGTATATACCGTGTGTATGTGTATATACTGTGTGTATGTGTATATATACTGTGTGTATGTGTATATACTGTGTGTATGTGTATATATACTGTGTGTATGTGTATATACTGTGTGTATATATTTATTAGAGATGAGCGAATCGATGGCACAGCGCTCTGTTCATCAAGCCAGTTGCCTTCCAGCGCTGCTCCACTCCCCGTTGCTTCACCCTGGGCGCCAGGGAAAAGCTGGATCCAATCCTGAAAAACTAAGAGAATTTTCCCAGGATTGGATCCAGCTTTTCCTGGGAGGAGTGGCCGGGAGCAGAGCAGCGCTGACAGGCAAACGGCTTGATGAGCAGAGTGCTGAGAAAGCGAAGCACTTAGCTTTGTTGAGATGAGCGTTTCTCTCTCTCTCTCTCTCTCTCTCTCTATATATATATATATATATCTATATATATATATATATATAGATCATCACTGAATGTTCCAATAGTCACTTAAAAATTACCTTTTATTATATCATTTAAAACACCAAACACTTTATTGCACAGCCATCACCTTTGCACTTTGTGCCACCAGTTTTTTACACAGGAGAGTCTATTTGGGCACTCTTCAGACCTTGTAGCATGTTTTTGGTACCCAAATTGTCCTCTTCTTATATGTTACACTATATATGTTATGTCAACACATAAAAGTCTGTTTGGGTAGTGTTCAGACCCGGTTGCGTTTTTGATGCGTTTTTTTGTCTGTCCATGCGTTTTTTGCACCCAACTCTTCCTCCTATTGCGTATTATACAGTGCATATATTCATTAGTAGTGATTATTATCCGTGTGTACTTATACAGCTATGTACACACTACAGGACTTGTATGTAGAGGTATACAGCTATGTACTGCATAACTGTATCACGTCCTGTAGTGGCTGTATACCTGTATATACATGTCCTGTAGTGGATGTATACCTGTATATACACTCCTGTAATGTGAACATAGCTGTATACCTGTGTATATATTCATCCAGGTTTCTGCTGAGACCCCCTAATAATAACAAATAATAATAATGGCTATAGACTAAATAGCACGGCCTTGTGTGTTGATGCTCAGTAAGTTCCTTTTTGGCACGGCTAAGTGGATGTGGCTTGAAAAAAAAGGGTGTGGCTTGTTTAAAGGGGCGTGTCATAATTATCGTTACCGTTATGTTAGTTGCTTGGGGGGGCTGGGGGTGGTAGATGTGTGAATGGCGGGGGGGGGGGGGGGAGGAGGCTGAAGGAGCTTTATGTTACATTAAGGGGGGGGGGGGCGCCGAAAAAAAGTTTTGCACAGGGCGCCATTTACCCTAAGGCCGGCCCTGTGTATATAGTGAATATATCGGCAGGTAAAAAGTCCCTCTCGTATATCTATAAGATTTTGGTTCTGGGGATCCCAAATAGACAGGCTGAAAGATGCTGGCCCAGATGGGGTAAATCCCTGGGAGAAATAGAAGATATCGGCCGGGAACAAATCCTTGGGAATATGAACAAGGTTTCACTATGTCAGGCACACAAACTGATACAATTTAAGGTATTGCATGGTGTTTACTATTCTCCTAAACAGCTAGGGCGATTGGGCTTTTCTGATAGATCTAACTGTCCGAAGTGTGGACAGAACGATGCGGATTTGCTGCATATGCTCTGGACATGTGGGAAGATTGGTAAATACTGGGAAGAAGTATGCAATATTATAGATAAGAGAATGTGTCTGGCCGTTCCTAGAGACCCCTACACTATAATACTTGGAGATTTAAGAGCAATTAAGAAATACAAAAATCTCTTAATTAAGATAATATTTTATGGTTAGTTATCCTAAGAAATTGGATCTCAAAGTCTCCCCCCCTCCGTCCAAGAATGGATAAATACGATTGATAAGATCAAGCAATATGAACGTGTCTCGTTTTCCCGAAAGAAAGATGGCCTACAAAGGCACCATGGGTTTTTGAAAAAGTGGGACCAGGATGTTTGATTTAGACCTATGATCAGAGTGGGAGAAGGGGTAGTATTATATATATATATATATATATATATATATATATTTATTTATTTATTTATTTTTTATTTTATTTTTTCTTCTCTTCTCCCCCCTTCCTGTCCATGAGGGGTGGGTTAGGTGGGAGGGGGTGGGGTTGAGTCGGGATTTATTTTGTGTTGTGTTATATAAAATGATATGGATTATTATCTGCTATTATTACTGTATGGTAATGACCTGTTTATGTAATTTTATCGCATTTTCTTTATTGGTTGTCATATGGAAATATAAAATAACTAAATAACTAAAATAAAGGAACTATACCTGCAAAAAAAAAAAAAAGGATTCTGTTGTAAATAATATAAAACCGATTCTAAACCCAACTCAATATCAATATTAGAATAAAGTGAACTAACATCTAAAGTGAAAAAAGAAAAGGGGGAATCAAAAGTGACTGACTGTAATTCTGAAATTAATTGTGTGGAGTCTTTTAAAAACGAAGGAAGAGACCAAACATAATTCTGAAGAAATAAACCAACATAATGTGAGAGTTGAGAGGTCAGTGAACCAATACCAGAAATAATAGGCCTACCGGGAGGCTTGTGTTCACACTTGGTGATTTTCGGAAGATAATAAAATATAGATAAAGTGGTATTGGACACAGTGAGAAAAGTTCTCTCTTTTTTGTTTAATAAATGGTTATCTATTGCCTTGTTGATGAGTCTATTGTAAGCTATGTTATATTCAGCTGTAGGGTCATATAATAATTGATCATAATAAGAATCATCAGCAAGAATGCGGTAAGCTTCTGTAATTTATGTTGACTAGAGATGAGCGAACCTCGAGCATCAGTGGGGGCAAAGGGGGCGGTCGCTCCCGGGCCCACTCAGGCAGGGGCCCTCTGAGGTCTCAGACGCTTAATGCTGTCTGCAAAAGCTATTTCTTTTGCAGACAGCCTTAGCACCTGTGTAGTGGGTCCCTAACACGGCAACAGCACCTGGTAATAGCGGACCCCCTGCTCATCAGGAGCCCCCTCAGCTGTCGGATGCAGTGCCCGGCCAGGGCTGGATCTTCTCCCTGTTCTCTTCACTTACTCCTCCACGCTGCTTCCTGCTCTGCTGCTGGCCCCTCCCCCACTGTCCGACAGAGCATGGTATGAGGAGGAGAGAGCTGGAGGGATCCTGTCGTCTATGGCTGCCAGGGACTGAGAAGAAGTGCAGCAGCAGCAGCTGTAAGTGATCATCATCAGCGTCTGTGGTGCTGGAAGTTGTCAAGTGCAGAGTGAGGACTGTGTGAGAGGACACACACAGCACACAGAGCAGCCATTTATAGATATAGCAGTGGCCAAATGACCAGGAGTAGCTATATATATATATATATATATATATATATATATATATACACTCACCGGCCACTATATTAGGTACACCTGTCCAACTGCATGTTACCACTTAATTTCTAATCAGCCAATCACATAGCGGCAACTAGGCATGTAGACATGGTCAAGACAATCTCCTGCAGTTCAAACCGAGCATCAGTATGGGGAAGAAAGGTGATTTGAGTGCCTTTGAACGTGGCATGGTTGTTGGTGCCAGAAGGGCTGGTCTGAGTATTTCAGAAACTGCTGATCTACTGGGATTTTCACACACAATCATCTCTACGGTTTACAGAGAATGGTCCGAAAAAGAAAAAACATCCAGTGAGCGGCAGTTCTGTGGGCGGAAATGCCTTGTTGATGCCAGAGGTCAGAGGAGAATGGGCAGACTGGTTCGAGCTGATAGAAAGGCAACAGTGACTCAAATAGCCAACCGTTACAACCAAGGTAGGCAGAAGAGCATCTCTGAACGCACAGTACGTCGAACTTTGAGGCAGATGGGCTACAGCAGCAGAAGACCACACCGGGTGTCACTCCTTTCAGCTAAGAACAGGAAACTGAGGCTACAATTTGCACAAGCTCATCGAAATTGGACAGTAGAAGATTGGAAAAACGTTGCCTGGTCTGATGAGTCTCGATTTCTGCTGCGACATTCGGATGGTAGGGTCAGAATTTGGCGTCAACAACATGAAATCCATCCTGCCTTGTATCAACGGTTCAGGCTGGTGGTGGTGGTGTCATGGTGTGGGGAATATTTTCTTGGCCCTCTTTGGGCCCCTTGGTTCCAATTGAGCATAGTTGCAACGCCACAGCCTACCTGAGTATTGTTGCTGACCATGTCCATCCCTTTATGACCACAATGTACCCAACATCTGATGGCTACTTTCAGCAGGATAATGCGCCATGTCATAAAGCTAGAATCATCTCAGACTGGTTTCTTGAACATAACAATGAGTTCACTGTACTCAAATGGCCTCCACAGTCACCAGATCTCAATCCAATAGAGCATCTTTGGGATGTGGTGGAACGGGAGATTCGCATCATGGATGTGCAGCCGACAAATCTGCGGCAACTCTGTGATGCCATCATGTAAATATGGACCAAAATCTCTGAGGAATGCTTCCAGCACCTTGTTGTATCTATGCCACCAAGAATTGAGGCAGTTCTGAAGGCAATAAAGTGGCCGGTGAGTGTATATATATATATATATATATATATATATATATATATAAATGGCTCCCCCTGGTCATTTGGTCATATATATATATATATATATATATATATATATATTTATATATATATATATATATATATATATATATATATATATATATATGGCTTCACCATCACTGCTATATATATATAGCTCCTCCTGGTTATTTGGTCCTGCTATATATATATATACAGTATATATATATATATATATATATATATATATATAGCACAAAAAATGTATGCGGCACTCAGGAAAAGAGGAGAGCAACTGTGTGCCAGCTAGCAAGCCAGGGGTCCACCAGGCTGTCCGTATATATCTTCAAAAAGGCTGCGGCACTCCAATGATTTATTTACATCCCAAATACAAAAGCAGCGATGTTTCTGACCGCAACTGCTTAAAATAGCTTGAAAAAAGACCACAGTTCCGGTCAGAAACATCGCTGCTTTTGTATTTGGGATGTGAATACATTTTTGCACAGTTTATCACTATTATTGGAGTGCCCCAGCCTTTTTGAAGATATAGGGTACAAACACACACGGCTTATATGCTGCGTATTTACTGCTGCGATACGCAGCAGATACACAGCAGATTAGATCTAAATAACTGAACACAGTATCAAATCTGCTGCGTATCTGCTGTGTGTGTTTGTACCCATATACAGCATTGACCTGCAGGAGCCATATATATATATATATATATATATATATATATATATATATATATATATACTGTATATATACAGGTCTGCTGGAGGGCCTCAGTGTGACACCATTGCTGTAGTCAGTATAATGGAGGTCACCCAGCTTTCTGGCATCCTGTAGTCAGTATGACAGAGGTCACCCAGCTTTCTGGCACCCTGTAGTCAGTATAATGGAGGTCACCCAGCTTTCTGTAATCCTGTAGTCAGTATGACGGAGGTCACCCAGCTTTCTGGCATCCTGTAGTCAGTATGATGGAGGTCACCCAGCTTTCTGGCATCCTGTAGTCAGTATGATGGAGGTCACCCAGCTTTCTGGCATCCTGTAGTCAGTATGATGGAGGTCACCCAGCTTTCTGGCATGCTGTAGTCAGTATGACGGAGGTCACCCAGCTTTCCCAGCATCTTGTGCTCAGTACGATGATTAAGAACAAAAAACATAGTTGCTTTCTTCTAAAACAGTGCCACCCTGCTCTTAGGTTGTGTGTGGTATTACAACTTGGCTTCATTCACTTCAGTCGAATACCACACACAAACTGAGGACAAGAGTGGTGCTGTCTGTGGAAGAAGGTGGCTATATTTTTCTAATCTTAAGCACATTTAATTTTTTTTGTGGTTCTATATGTGAAATGTAGAAGCCTCTTACACAGCTCTTTTTCCTTATTCACTATGAATAATGTTGAAGAATATACCCTTTATTATTTAGAAATCCTTGTCACCTGCTGGGTCATGTCGGTTTGGGGCACACTCAGACTCACTCACTCGCCCCCCCCTAGGCTGAACCCCTAGCTACGCCCCTGTCGAGCATGCTTGAGTCCATCCGAACCCGAACAATCGACATTTGATTAGCGGTGGCTGCCGAAGTTGGATGAAGCCCTAAGGCTATGTGGAAAACATGGATATAGTCATTGGCTGTATCCATGTTTTCCAGACAACCTTAGAGCTTTATCCAACTTCAGCAGCCCCGGCTAATCAAATGTCGATTGTTCGGGTTCGGATGGACCCTAACCCGGTTCGCTCATCTCTAATGCTGACCTATCCAATATTACAGTACTACCCCCCTTATCAGCAGGGCAGATGACTATTGAGGCATTATTACCTAAAGATTTCAAAGATCTCTATCACGACGATAAATTATCTGGAAAACCTTGTTGGAACACTATTCCATGTACTGTATGTCCCTAAGGTCATTCAGGACCATAGCTTGGAAGGTTTCTATGAAGTTACCTCTACTCTGTAAGGGGTAGAATAATGATCTACATGTAAGATACAGGCTGAACTGGGTTCAACAGTGTCAATGCTATTGGCACAATCAGCTGATGTGGCATTATTTTCTTTAATCGAAAAATGTCTCTTATGCGTAAGCTTTCTCACAAAATCATTAACATCGATGAATATATTATAATTGTTTGGTAGTGAATTAGGGGAAAAAGAAAGACCTTTACTTAATAATTCAATATAATTTTCACTCATAATATAACTGGACAAATTAAAAATCTTTATCTGCACTGTGGACTCTAATGACTCTTTCCTGTCTTTTTTCTTTTTTGTTGTGTAGTCCATGCTCTGCAGCCTCTGGGATTGTTTTTCTTTTTCCTTTTACTGGTGAGGGTGGATGGGATATGGTGTGTACTGCTGGTTTTAACATGGGGCTTGGTGGTATCACTCTCCGAAAATTCTTTTGCGGGGCTGTTAGGCTCACAGACGAGTCTTCAGTGTAACAGTCGCGCCACGTACCTCTTCCCGTGGCTGGCTGTTTTCCATGGCGGCAGCCGGGCTCGTTCCCCTGGCTGCACATGGTCCCGGACGTCCCGTCTGCTTCTCCTCCCACATGGTCCGGCGTGTGCATCCTTCTCTACTAGGGTGTGCGCGCACCGATTCTGCTTAAACTTAAAGGACAAGTGCATCCCTAATTGGGTGTGCACATAATCACCTGCCTATAAAGCTGCACCTCTGCTCACATTCCCTGTTGGAGCATCTACATGCCTGTTGTTCCTGCCATTGTTCCTGTCCGTTGTTTCTGCCCGTTGCTTCTGCCACCTGCGGTCCGCTCGTGACTGTTATCTGTGTGTCCAGCTGCCTACCTGCCTTACCTACTGTTCCTGCTACACCTTGGCCGCCGTCACTAGCAAGCCAAGCCAGGGGTAGCGACCCGGGGGTCCTCTGCTGCATCAAGTCCATCCCGCCTTGCGGCGGGCTCTGGTGAAGACCAGCGGCCCCTTAGACTCCACTCCCTGGTGCGGCTTACACCATCGCTAGTGACGGTCCAGTGGATCCACGACTCCAGTCACTACAGTAGGCTCCAACCATGGATCCCCCCGAGGTGCCGGACATCCGAGACACGCCAGTGTAGTCGCCCAGCAGACTGGCGCCTTACATCAGCGTGCCACAGTCCAACGGTCGCCTCCAGCATCTCCGTCTGTGGCGTTCCCTCTTGGTCCGAGTCTACGCCTTGCGTTCCCGTCCAAGTATGCCGGTGATCCCAAGTTGTGCAGAGGGTTCATCACCCAATGCGCTATGCATATCGAGCTTCTGGACAATGAGTTTATCACAGAGCGCTCCAAGGTGGCATTTGTCATCAGCCTCTTGGAGGGGAAGGCCCTGGTCTGGGTGACACCTTTGTGGGACTGTGACAATCCCGCTACTGCCAACCTCCAGGCTTTCCTGGTAGAGTTTCAGGGTGTCCTCGAGGAGCCAGCCTGAGCCTCATCTGTGGAGACCGCCCTCCTCAATTTGCATCATGGGAACTCCTCTGTGGGCGAGTATGCCATCCAGTTCCGCACGCTGGCAGCCGAACTTGACTAGAATGAAGCTTCCCTGGTTGCCACCTTTAAGAAGGGACTTTTGAGCCGTGTTAAGGATATGCTTTCTGGCCGAGACCTCCCTGCCTCTCTCAAAGACTTGATCCATCTGGCCACCCAGATTGACGTCCGTTTTTCTGGGAGAGAGGAGGAGGTTCGACAGGAGCGTGAACTGAACCGATCCAGTCGCACGTTCCGACTGGCGCCCACTTTCCAGAGGCCAGTGTCTCCATTGACCCCGCCAACTTCTGAAAAACATATGCAGGTGGTGAGAGTACGCCTGACTCCTGAAGAGAGAACTTGTCGTCGGGAGCAAAACCTTTGTCTTTACTGCGCCATTCCAGATCACTTCCGCCTGAATTGTCCTCAGCGCACGCAGCGCTCGGGAAACTCCCGCACCTAGGTCCGGTAGGAGAGGCCTGCCTAGGTGTGAATGCTTCCTCTCCATGGCTGTCCTCACCTGTTACCATCCTGACTCCATCGGGACAGTGCTTTCAGTCGACTGCCTTCCTTGATTCCGGCTCAGCAGGCAACTTCATCGCAGCATCCCTGGTCAAAGACTGGCATTTACCAGTGACTCAGCTCTTCAGATCCCTGTCCATCGCCTCAGTCACTGGCGAGAAACTTAGTGAGACTGTTTCGTTTCAGACTAAGCCAGAGACTCTTCAAGTGGGGGTGCTACACATTGAGAAGATCACCTTCTATGTGTTACCCCGTTCTTCCTCTGCCATATTCCTTGACTGCAACGTCATGCCCCCACCTTGGATTGGAACACTGGGGAGATCTTGCGATGGGTTCCAGATTGCCCCAGCCACTGTCTAAAGACCCTTCTGATGCGGCCTTCTTCACTGCCAAAGGTCTCCAAGATACTTTCTGGTCTAACGATCGAGTACCAAGATTTGGCAGATGTGTTCTCAGAAAAGGAGGCTGACACTCTACCACCTCATTGGCCGTATGATTGCCCCATTGACCTCCTTCCGGGTGCTACTCCTCCTCGGGGTAGAGTGTATCCGCTCTTGGTCCCAGAGACTGAAGCTATGGCAGCCTATATCAAGGAGAATTTGCTGAAGGACTTCATCCGCAAGTCCACTTCTCCAGCCAGCGCAGGGTTCTTCTTTGTCCAGAAGAAGGAAGGGTCCCTTCATCCCTGTTTCGACTATAGGGAACTAAATAAAGTGACAGTGAAGAACCGCTACCCTTTACCCCTGATATCGGAGTTATTAGATCGTCTCCGGGGAGCTCGAGTCTTCACCAAACTGGACCTCAGTAATGTAAGTTAAGGAACCAAGCACTGGGAGAGATAGGAATTGGATGATAGGGGTTGTCTGCTGCTGTTATAGTATTAGATTGTATTGATTCAGTTTTAGTTGCAGCAGATTTTACCCACACCCCTCCATCTACCCATGGGTTAATACTGGGCAATTTTTTGAGGTTCTTTGACTCTAGTAATACAAGATTACTATTACCACCCTTGGTTTGTGTCCGTATCCTGTTTGTGTTGTATTTTAGTATTATCTTTATTCTTCTTTTTCAATGTATGTTTTACTACATTTTATTAATAAAAGTATACTTTTGGATATTTATGCTCACGTGTTTGTAGTGTGTACAAGTTGGAGAAGTGTCTATTCCACCAATCCAGCCTTCCGCTCCTGGGGTACATAATTTCGGGGCCTCAGTCAACAGATTGATCCAGCTAAGTTGTCGGCAGTACTTCATTGGCAACGCCCCAATGGACTTTGTGCCATACAGAGGTTCTTGGGGTTCACAAATTATTATGGGCAATTTATTCCCCATTTCTCCACCCTGGTTGCGCCGATTATGGCCCTTACTAAAAAAGGAGCTGATCCCAGGCGATGGTCGACCGAGGTGGAATAAGCGTTCTACAGTTTGAAGTCTGCTTTTGCTTCTGTGCCTGTTCTAGTGCGTCCAGACCCAGCCAGACCATTCTTCGTAGAGGTGGACGCTTACTCAGTGGGAACAGGAGCTGTGCTTACCCAGAAGGATTCCACTGGAAAGATGAGATCCTGTGGTTTCTTTTCCAAGACCTTCTCTCCCGCAGAACGTAACTATACCATTAGGCAGGGCCGGATTAAGGAGGGGCCACCAGGGGCACCTGCCCACGGGCCTCCACCACTAGGGGGGGGGGGGCCCCCACCAGCTGGAACCCGGAAGTGGTGTCTGAGAGCCATTCCTGCACAAAAAGTGAGTGAAAACAGTACCTGGACACAGCGCTGGCCAAACTTCATGCTGTCCAGGGAAGGAGGGAGGTGTAGGGTTAATCTTCACGTTAAACTAATGCTGCTCTAAGGTGCCTAAGTTGCCTCTCTTCCAATCCGCACTGAGTTTCATTCCTAGCACATAGTCAAAAAATCGCCCCATTGACTTACAATGGAGTGCAAAAGATGTATTTTCTCTGTCCCTTTAAGAGGTAGGAGTTAAACTTTAACTGTTCTTAGGTGCCCAGGGGACACCTCATCCAACCCGCACTGAGTTTTTGCACGTCTTAGAAGTGATCTCTGCATTCCCATAGGAAATCAATGGTATCTCCATTCACTAGCGTCGGGTGCATATATGAGGACAGTTTTCTCGACTAGCTAAAGAGATACACGTGAAACTAATGCTGCTACAAGGTGCCCAAGGTGCATCTCATCCAATCCTAGCACATAGTCAAAAAATCGCCCCATTGACTTACAATGGAGTGCAAAAGATGTTTTTTCTCTGTCCCTTTAAGAGGTAGGAGTTAAACTTTAACTGTTCTTAGGTGCCCAAAGGACACCTCATCCAACCCGCACTGAGTTTTTGCACGTCTTAGAAGTGATCTCTGCATTCCCATAGGAAATCAATGGTATCTCCATTCACTAGCGTCGGGTGCATATATGAGGACAGCTTTCTCGACTAGCTAAAGAGATACACGTGAAACTAATGCTGCTACAAGGTGCCCAAGGTGCATCTCATCCAATCCTAGCACATAGTCAAAAAATCGCCCCATTGACTTACAACGGAGTGCAAAAGATGTTTTTTCTCTGTCCCTTTAAGAGGTAGTAGTTAAACCTTAAAGCGCGCTTTCCATCTTTTCAAAGAGAATCATGTCTCCCAATCAGAAGCGCCTATTCCCAATGTCCTCCAAGCCTCAATCTAAATGACAGTTACTATAGGCTCTAACTGATATGACCCGGGGAGAAGCCACAGGGTTGAAAGCATATAAACTGCGCTAAGCTCCTTCCCTCTCTTATGCCATCTTTGAGAACGCCAGAGAGTCTGGTAAAACTAGTCAGGTCACTGGCATAGACGTTTTAATATAATAGATGCACTGAATATTAGTCTGATGATATTTGCAACAAAAGCAATTAGCAGTAGCTATGATTGAGAGTAGCCAAAACAGAGAGGTCTGATTACTGTGACCACGGAGCTGCGGCTTGTGGAGCAACACAGACAGACCCCACACACACAGTGTGGCCATCGCAGGTTACACGATGCCAGCGAGCGCCAGGTCCGATCGCACACAATTTAGTTCATTTATGAACTAAATTCATATAAATTCATAAAAACACATTCATATGTGTTTTGTAGACAAACTGGTGACAAGCCTAATTGAGCCTTAGCATTCTGTTACTTGTAGTACTATAAGCATCTCTAAATAGAGACATTGAGTGTGTACACACACATCATAATTAAAAAAGACTCTGGCAACTATCATAGGCTGCCATACAGAGGGCTAAGCTGTCACCAGCGGCCCAAAACTTGGAGACAATATTACAATACATCTACATACCGCAACATGCAGTATATAGCGGCAATATAATAAAGTTGCATGATTAGCCGGTAATCATTGCAACCGTGACACATTGTTCTAAGTGATCGATAAACAAGTGTGAACTCTCCACCCATATCGCTATTAGTGGCTATATACACTTGGGCTGCCATAAAGAATAAATAGTAAATAAGCAAGGGTATCATAAAAAACCCGTACTACCCTATCGACAGGTGAAGTCAACACCTTAAGTCGACTAGTGTATTTAGCCCTCTGAGTGCTACCAACATAAAGCGCTGTATACAGACTGTTTGTGTGCACTATTATTTTTAACATTAGCACTGTATATACACTGTACACTTCTTTTTTGCTCTATTGTTAATTATAGGGGTCTCTAGGGGTCCCCACACACATCAATCTGCCCAGATAATGCCACCACTATATTAAGAAGCATCTACAGACATCACACTTTCAGCAAGCAACCAATTGTATCCCTCTACTCTTTATATCTCTTCTCTATACATTCTAGCTATCTCTCCCTCTATTAGCAGTATATCTAGTAATATATTAGTAGTTTTCATTAGTAAGTAATTAGTAGTATATATACATACCATAACACATGTCAATCCCATCTGTATGAAATACATTCAACAGATCAGCCTATGATCTTTAGCCCAGTATGCGCACTTTTTTAATTAATTTTTTTAAATCTTTACTTCTACTCTACACTTGTTCATAATTTGTATAATAATTGTATGTTAAATAATACATGTAACATTATCTCTAAGGAATTGAAGGTGAATCCATGCCAATTTTTGCAACCAGCCAGAGGCCAATCAAGTCCAGCCAATCAGGACTAGCTCATTCTACATAAATGCATACCACTGCTAGGACAGAACTAATACGATTTGTGCTGTTGAAAAAGATACCAAGAAGGTATCGAAACGCGTCCAGCTATACCAACATCATCTAGTCTATGCATACAATACTTATCATGCTATAGACATTGCACCTTTTTATATATCTCACCGGATCATTAAAGGCCGTTCAAATCCTCATTTGGCGCCAAATCCAGCACGAGGTCCCGCGGGCAACATCTCCATCTGCGCAAGCGCAGAGCCCTAATGCTTTAACACAAGCGAATCACAGCGTGGCAAACGCTTACTCTGCAAAAGGCAAGACTCCGCAGCACATCTAGCACGGACCAAAGCTACTGATAAGATCAAAAGCTGCAAAGCCGACACTGCTCCAGACCCCTCACAGACACGCAGGACGGGTGAGAGGTGTGATTCGCACCATAATTAATGTATTTACAACCCTATTGACGTTGGTTTCAGGAGATAAACAGTCTCTAAACAGTGTAAATAACTCGGCACTCCTGTTATCTTGACACGCAATCTGCTACAAACTTAATTACTACTTTCAAGCGTTATAACTACAAAGTGGCTGAATGCCTACACAAGGGTTCTAGCCAGATCTCGCTGTGTCAGAAATACTAACATAATATTCCTTTTGATGAGCCTTTACAAACTTGACACATAATTACCCTATGTGTTAATACAAATACCGGCTACAAATCCTACCACTACTTACCAAATCAGCACATTGCTACAATTTATAAACTCTATGGACTTGTTGATCAATTATACATAGAGACCACAATTTATCACACTAATGAACTACAATAACGGGATTAATTAATCACTACAGGATTTTTATCCCAAAAATTACTATACATCGATCAATTTTTTCCATGGACTTTTAACTTCCCACCGATTGTTGGAACTTTTAGTTTTTAATTTTACTTTTTCATTTATTTTTACTTTTTTCTTTTCCACAATTTTTATTTTTAATTTGCATATATATACATTATACATTTTTATCTTTTTAATTTTTAATGTTTGCATTTGTATGTATTAATGACTGTACTTATGTATATTTTTATGATTTGTTTTGTGTATTAACAACTATACTTACATATTCATAAAGATTCATTATAACTCTTACTCCTGTCCATATAAATATAAGCATTGTAACTATCCTAGAGGACCTGAATCTCTTTTCTTTTTTCCTCCACTCTGTATAGTCCCTAAGGGTATAGGTACTGCAGGTTAACCTCGCTTAGTTACTACTCTAGCAGTTGAACTCACACAATCTATACCTACTTGTTTCATACTAATTATAATAAAAGTTAAGTTTTAACCACTGGGAAAACCGGTAATTTTTTGCTCAGCAAAAACACCTAACCGTTTACCATTACCTCCCAACCTATTTTGAGAGATTAACGCTCTCAGTACCGATCCAGTCCCCCCAAAAAATTTGGGATAAGATTCAAATAATAGCCAATCCAACAAAGGATGGCAAGTTTCTTATCCAGTAAACTGACATCTGAGTCGCTTCAGAACGCAGCCACACAGGTGTTTTCCCTAACTGACCTGCCACTCAATAGAATAGACATAAACACCGCCTTTAAAGAACTGCAAAAAAATTATAAAAGTTATATTCGCTCCTGGTGGGAAATAAGTAGCCTAGAGACCTACATACAGCAGAAATTAGTCTACAGAGGACTTTGTATTAATTTGAAACCTAACTCCCACCAGGATGATGCAGACTTTATAAAAGGCTGGTATGAATTAATGACGGCAAATTCAATCTGCATGTTGGAATACCTACTGTTACATGAAAAGACTGTTTTTTCAAAATTAAACACACAACTAGAAACTCAACTAGAACAGATCAAATTCTTCAACACAAACCCTGAGTTTGGCAATTTTAAGACACGCCTACAGAGACACCTTGATATTTTCCAATCAGAAATTAAAGAAGGGAAACATCTGAAGCACATCCGAGACAAAAAAGACTTTAAGTCAGGTGACATCTACAAAGATAACTCTAATTCCCAACAAAAGATATTCTCATTCTCTGATTATTCAGAATCTGACATCTCAGGACCTGAGGACTTCCTGTACCCAGGAAGCTCCAATCCCCAAGGGACTTTCAACTATCAGAGACAAAAGACACGAAACAGACGGTTTCAAAGGAAACCCAGAAACCAAAACTACAACTACAGTCAGGCACCAACCACACAACAATGGGCCCCAGCACAAACACCTTCTTCATCAATGGGACCCTCACCATCCTCCTCTACCTTCAGCTTGCCAGCTCCACATGCACAAACATCGGCTGCACCAACACACTACACAATGGGTCCCCCTCCACAGGCACAATTTCAAACTCCACAAACCAATGCACCTACTATTCCACCAATTCACACTCAGTAAAGCACGCATTTTTTAGGACCAGCACAATTACGAGACAGGAGTCAGTGGGCCTACAAGCAGCAGAGACGATGATAGATAAACCTCAGATTCTGAACCTGTCCAAAATCACTCTCAACACTTACGAATTACAGCTGTTGGAAAAGGGTCTTACTTTTACCCCACTCCACAATTCGACACGTTTAATTGGATTAAAGATATTCACCTATTTGCTTGCAAATTGGCACTCCACAAATTCTTCAAAAACAAACAACAAAACCCAGGGACACTTTCTGCTCGAGAAAGAGAAGCTTTGGAAGCGTTAATTGAGCTTCAATCCGAAAACGAGACAGGGTACAGTCAATTCTCTGCCCCAGCATCGAACCTCAGACCAAAGTCACTGTTCACACCACCCTTGGTGACTTTCCATAATATTGACAAATTTGTCAGTCTCGTCTGTAATAACATTGAAAAAATGAATCGCAAAATAACAAAGCACAATTCAAACTTAACACACCAAGAAAAATTGGCACTTAAGACATTGACCGAGAACAACAATATTGTGATAAAACCTTCGGACAAAGGAGGCAATTTAGTCATCATGGACACCCTTTATTACAAAAACATGTGCCTACGACTTTTGAAAGACAGTAACACATTTATGAAGTGCTGAGACAAGACCCCACAAAAACATATCAATTAAAGCTAAGAGAACTACAACTGGAAGCCAAAGGTCACGGATTAATTACCAATGCCGAATTCAAAGCCATGTACAATCCCACCCCCCCAATAGCAACTTTTTATTCACTCCCTAAAATCCACAAGCAGAAGACCCCCATCCCTGGATGACCAATTGTCTCTGGAAACGGCAATCTGACAGAAGCAGCCAGCCAGTACATTGACCAAATCCTTTTCCCATTCATTGAAACTTTACCGTCCTTTCTCAAAGACACAACATCAACGGTCATGAAACTTCAAGACGTCTCAGTAACACAAAACATCAAACTCGCATGCCTAGACGTTGAGGCCCTTTACACTAGCATCAAGCACGAGTTTGGCCTTCAAGCAATCCAACATTTTTTGTCATTCCGAGGAAATTCTTTCACCTCCCATAACCAGTTTGTTCTCAAATTACTTCCGTTCTTGCTAACACACAATTTTTTCATATTTAACAAACAATTCTACCTTCAAAAGAATGGAACAGCTATGGGCACAAGTTGTGCCCCTACGTACGCGAATCTCTACCTGGGATGGTGGGAGGCCACCCACGTTTTTCCAGATGAGATGCAAATTCATACGGACCATATCATCTTCCGTCCTTTCAGAGTTTTGTCCGGGCCCTCAACAATAACAACATCAATTTACTACTCACCAGCGAGATTCATGATGACGCAATCAATTTCCTTGACCTCACAATTGGCATTGATTCTGAAAGAAACGTGACCACCGATATATACAGGAAGCCCACCGCCACAACTAGTTTCCTGAATTGGAGGAGCTTTCACCCTGTCCACTCAAACGTGGGATACCGGACGGCCAATACCTCAGAGCCCAAAGAAATTGCTCGACAGAAGCCAATTTCCTCAAGGAATGTGATACCTTATATATATATAAAAAAATTCCGGAGTAGAGGACACCCTAAGAAAATTCTCCATCAGGCCTTCTTCAGAGCACAACATACCAGTAGCGAGGAACTACTAAATCGTAAAATGACGAAGGATACTACAAAAACCATTCGGTGTATCGGAACTTTCGATGTGGCACATCATGAGATCTGACAAATACTTACCCAATTCAGGCCCGTCTTACAAGCTGACCCAGATCTCAAGGACGTCATCACGCAGACCCCCTCTATCACTTACCGTAGGGGGGAAATTTTGAGGGACCAACTCGTACACAGTCATTTTGTAGATAATGAAGAACAACCAAAAACAACATGGCTGAAATACAATCTTAAAGGGTCATACCCCTGTGGAACATGTACATATTGCAAGTACATCCCTAAAGTGAAATCCTTTCGGAATCCCTCCGATGACCACAAATACCATATAAGAGAGTTCATCAACTGCCAAACTCAGGGTATCGTCTATGCATCTCAATGCCCATGTGGCCTTCTCTACATCGGCAAGACGATACAACAATTCAAGAATCGAATCGGCTTAAATCTGAGAAATATCCGAACGAGAACGGACACTAGCGTAGCTCGTCATATTAATGCTTCACATGGTGGCAACCCCAAAGGACTTATCTTCTGGGGGATTCAAAAAGTCCAACTAGGACCAAGAAGAGGAAATCTCGATTTGAAACTTCTACAGGCAGAAGCCAAATGGATCCATAGGTTGAAAACACTGTCACCTGGTGGCCTCAATGAAGGGTTCACCTACACTCCGTTTCTGTAACTGTTTCATATTCAAGAGAGTTAATATATACAGGTCTATTTTAGGTCTATCAATTCCTTTAACTCTTAGTTCTTCTCCTATTCCTCTAACCTTTAGCTTCATTGGAATGGCGCCAACAACGATATGTCAATATATAAATTTCTAATTCTTTTACTGCTATGTACTAGACACCGTTATCTTAGTCAACAAGACTGACAAAGTTACAAATTATAAAAAATTTTCATATTTTGACAGGTTCTCTTCACATCATATCCATACTTACCCAAGTGATGGTAGTCATGATCACCGACAGTGAACAAGTATTGAGACTAAGTCCTCACACATGCGCGGACGAACCCCTGTGCATAGTGATAATTCTAAGTGCCGAAACATGCGCACCGGAATCCTCTTTTTTATACATCGCGCGTCTAGGTCTACTGTCATGCGCAGTATGATGCGATCTGGACCAACGGCAAGAAGGCAGTCTGAGCGCGCTTTCCATCTTTTAAAAGAGAATCATGTCTCCCAATTAAAAGCGCCTATTCCCAATGTCCTCCAAGCCTCGATTTAAATGACAGTTACTATAGGCTCTAACTGATATGACCCGGGGAGAAGCCACAGGGTTGAAAGCATATAAACTGCACTTAGCTCCTCCCCTCTCTAATGCCATCTTTGAGAATGCCAGAGAGTCTGGTGAAACTAGTCAGGTCACTGGCATAGACGTTTTAATATAATAGATGCACTGAACATTAGTCTGATGATATTTGCAACAAAAGCAATTAGCAGTAGCTATGATTGAGAGTAGCCAAAACAGAGAGGTCTGATTACTGTGACCACGGAGCTGCGGCTTGTGGAGCAATACAGACAGACCCGCACACACAGTGTGGCCATCGCACTCCGCGCGGCGCTGGGCAGGCTACACGCTGCCAGCCAGCGCCGGGTCCGATCGCACACAATTTAGTACATTTAGCGATATGTGTTTTGTAGACAAACTGGTGACAAGCCTAATTGAGCCTTAGCATTCTTCTACTTGTAGTACTATAAGCATCTCTGAAGCAGGCTAAGAGGAAGAGAGAGGCGCCATAGGGTAATAACATTAATACTTGGGTGGGAAGGGAGAGCACATATGGTTATGCTCACCTTTTTGTGTTGTACAAAGAGTACAACACCTAGTAGCACTTATCAACGAAGACAGATGGAGTAACCGCAGCAGCCAGTCCCAGAGTTTGCTGTCGAGGATCCTGAGCCACGAGATCCCGATGCCAGAGAATGGAGATGTTTCACAGCCTCAGAGTTATGCCGGGCTAGAGTAGAAGGACCTTGTTCGGCGCTGAACGGTACTTAGTTCAAACAGGTATAGTGAAGAGATGATTTATTGTCTCAGAAACAACGCGTTTCGAGGTGTAGTACCTCTTTATCAAGTTAAAAGAGACACCTCTCTCTGTCTCTTTTAACTTGATAAAGAGGTACTACACCTCGAAATACGTTGTTTCTGAGACAATAAATCATCTCTTCAATATACCTGTTTGAACTAAGTACCGTTCAGCGCCGAACAAGGTCCTTCTACTCTAGCCCGGCATAACTCTGAGGCTGTGACACATCTCCATTGAGTGTGTACACACACATCATAATTAAAACAGACTCTGGCGGGGGGGGGGGGGGCGTGACCGGATGTCGGAGTGAGCAGCCGCATACCTCAGAGCTCCGCCGGGGGATCGCCGTATTCCGGGGAAAATCTCAGCCATCCGCACTCAATTTTGCCCAAAAGATGTCCAGGAGCGGGTCGCAGAGGTCCCGCACCCGTTCCAGCTCCGTAGGTCCGGTTTCCGCTGGTCCCCTGGATGCTTTTCTGGCCGGTGACAGAGGGTCCAGAAAATCCAAGATGGCGCCGGCTGCGTGGTGCGCTACACAGCAGGCTGCAGGCTCTCCCTCTTCATCTCCTGCGCACTCCAATGGCAGTCGGGACTCCTGCAGGTCGGATGGGCAGACTAGGGAGGATCAGGAGGACCCCTCAGCACAGTCGCCCCGAGTACCGGAACAGCAGACATACTCGGCGGCGGTCCGGTCGGGCCTAGCTGTGGAAGACCATACAGCCTCACAAGAGAGTAAGCAGACCACAGAGCCTCCCTGTTCATCCACCCTGGCCCACGCAGGGGCCCCTACAGGTATGGAGAGACCCCCTCTCCCCCAGAGACGGCAAGGGCCAAGTAAAGGGACCCCAGTGGTTCACCCGGGCAGGCCCCTCTCCCGTTTGCCACATTTGTTTTTGCAGGACACAGGAGATGGCCCACATATGTCTAAGCATGCTAAAGTTTCCAGGGCCCAGACCGACTCTTGGTGGTCTAATAGATCATCTTCCTCTGACTTAGAGGACTCCACTTTACCTGCTCCCCCTGCAGAACCTGCCTGGCTTCAGTGTCTACAAAATATGCCTACCAAAGACGATTTCAAGTCTCTTATCCAAGAAATGCGTGCATGCAGGTCTGAGATAACTGCGGTTCACAAGGACTTACAACATATTGCACAAAGAGTTGATAGTATTGAGGAAGAACATGATGTTACTAAGGCCCACGTAGCTGACTTGCATACTACTGTTGTGGCTCAGCATGAAGCCTTATGCGATTACCAGCGCCATCTAGAAGACCTAGATAACCGGGGGCGCAGACATAACATTCGAGTGAGGGGTGGGCCTGAGGTAGAGGGAGAGGAGGATGGCATCCTTGCGACCCCTGTAGACCATGTGATAAAGATGGACCGTGCTAACAGGGCTTTGAGGCCGAAGGATAGATCAACACAACCGCGAGATATCATCTGTTGCATTACCGATTATGCCCTGAAGGAGGCCATAATGACGAAAGCGAGAGGACTAGATCGTATTGAATATGCAGACGCAGTGGTACAATTGATGCCTGACCTGTCGTGGGTCACTTTGCAGAAGAGACGATTGTTACGACCACTCCTACAGTTGCTCAGAGACTCTAATATCCCATATCATTGGGGGTTCCCGTTTAGTCTCATAGCTTGCAAAAATGGTCGCTCTGCTACTCTCCGTTATGCTGCGGACCTGGAGGTGGCAGTTCCTGACTTATCCCACTGGGAAATGGTTCCTCTCCCTCCTCCACCGCCCCTGGTCTGGTCTCAGGCTCGCCCGCGACGCAAGTGGACCCAACCTAAAGAATCCAACTATCAGGACTCTCGGTCTCCCGGACACCGGAAGTCTTGAATTCCGGGCCTAGTTTGAATTGACTCTATGTAGTGTTTCCTGTTGGGACACAACTCATTGATTCTTCTTCCCCCTTATGGTCTATTAATGAGTGTTTGCATACTGTTCTTCATTGTCTCCCCTAGTTATAATCTCCAGTTTATTATGCTTTTTTCTGGGTGTTCCCCCGGCGCCGCTGTTTTTGATGATTAAGTTGATGTTACTGCTGACCCTGACCCGACTTTCCCCCCTACTGCTAGGGACTCTTATGTCTCTTCGAGGTATGCCTGTAGGCCTCGGGGAGGATTGCTATATTCTACCTCTGCCTTCCTTCTCTGGACTCTCTTTGAGGAGTGGAATCTATATTTTTTCTCTCCTCTCTCCTCTTCTTACTCTCTGGTTCTTTCTGTCTCTTTTTTCTCTCTTCATTAGGTTTATAACCTGTTCTGTGTTGTAATTTCACTAGCGGGAGCTGTGGGTGGAGTGTTGTTGGATGCGTTTATCCATCCCTACAGCTATATAGAAGGATTCTTTGTGGTCATTGTCTCATGTTGGTCTTTGTTGTCTTTATGTGTTACCCTAATGTGTTCTCCTAATTGTCTCTCCCTCACCAGCTGCGTTTTTTTTTCCAGCCTTGACCAGGGGTACTGTACTGCTCTAGGGTGAGTCTTCATGTGGGTACTCTCACCTCGAGAGGGTCTGGAGACGCTAAGGTTTGAGCTTATGCCTTTCCCCTATATCCTGCAATATTACACTGGTATCCTTTACCCTCATGAGCGGTCATGGTACGTTTCCTAACAATCAATGTTAAGGGTTTGAATTCAAACCGTAAGCGTCGACTTTTGCTGAAAGAGTTAAAGGCGTCCCGAGCGGATATTGTGTATGTTCAGGAGACGCACTGTCATAGTGCGTCTCCTGAACATACACAATATCCACTCGGGACGCCTCAGGTTCTTTTAATTTCATCAAACACCTAGACTCCAAGAATCCAAGATTTATGACCTGCTGTTTAAATCAGGGCTTCTCAACCTGCGGTAAGCGTACCCCAGGGGGTACGGGCCGCAGGTTAAGGGGGTACGCGGGGAGGTGGGGGGAAAATGTACTTTTGTTTTGGGTGCCGGGACACTGCTATCACACAGCAGTGTCCCGGCACCTATCACTGCCGCTGCCCTCACATCCTTCCCCCAGCAGCAGCTCAGCAGTGTTCTGTGGGGTACGGGACTTGGTGAGGCTGCTAGGGGAAGGATGAAGTCGGAGGATCGGGGGCTCAAGGAGGATATGCGGCAGCCGGGGGAGTCCCAGGCAGGCTGTCTGAGTCAGCCCGCACAGACGGATAGGAGATGCGGCAGGCTGATGTCCCTGCAGGTGGCCGCCGAAACAGCACGGCCACAAGGAAAGTCAGTGGCTAAGGGGGTTGTGGTGTGTGCGAGGCTACCCCGCCCGCGGCTCCTGCAGCGGATTGTGGACCGGGGGATGGGGCGCCCGCCATGCCCACCTGCTGCCGCCGCTTCTCCCCGTTCAGGCAGTGGATTGTGGACTGGGAGATGGGGCCCCCCACATGCTACGGCTGCCGCTGCTGCCGCAGGGTAGGGTAGCGCGCACCACTACCCCCTCGCTGACCTTACCGGAAGCTGGTCAGACCCCTCTCAGTAATAGTACATCCCCCTCTCCCCACTCCAAATCCACCCCCTCCACCTGTTCTCTACCCCCTCTTTACCCCATCATCTCCTCTCTACCCCATCATATCCTCTCTCTCTCTATGATCTCTACCCCCCATCATCTCCTCTCTACCCCATCATCTCCTCTCTCCCCCCATCATCTCCTCTCTCCCCCCATCATCTCCTCTCTACCCCATCATCTCCTCTCTACCCCCATCATCTCCTCTCTACCCCCATCATCTCCTCTCTCCCCCTCCTCTCTCCCCCCATCATCTCCTCTGTACTCCCATAATCTCCTCTCTCTCTCTCTCTCTCTCTCTCTGATCTCTACCCCTATCATCTCCTCTCTCCCCCTCCTCTCTCCCCCCATCATCTCCTCTGTACCCCCATCATCTCCTTTTTACCCCCATCATCTCATCTCTCCCTCTGATCTCTACCCCCATCATCTCCTCTGTACTCCTATCATCTCCTCTCTCTCTCTCTCTCTCTCTCTCTCTCTAATCTGTACCCCATCATCTCCTCTGTACTCCTATCATCTCCTCTCTCCCCCTCATCTCCTCTGTACCCCCTCATCTACTCTGTACCCCCATCATCTCCTTTCTACCCCCGTCATCTCATCTCTCCCTCTGATCTCTACCCCCATCATCTCCTCTGTACTCCTATCATCTCCTCTCTCTCTCTCTCTCTCTCTCTCTAATCTGTACCCCATCATCTCCTCTGTACTCCTATCATCTCCTCTCTCCCCCTCATCTCCTCTGTACCCCCTCATCTACTCTGTACCCCCATCATCTCCTTTCTACCCCCGTCATCTCATCTCTCCCTCTGATCTCTACCCCCATCATCTCCTCTGTACTCCTATCATCTCCTCTCTCCCCCTTATCTACTCTGTACCCCCCTCATCTCTTCTCTCCCCCTCATCTCCTCTGTTCCCCCCTCATCTCCTCTCTCCCCCTCATCTCCTCTCTCTAACCCTCCTTTGTATCCCATCATCTCCTCTACCCCATCATCTCCTCTGTACCCCCATCATCTCCTCTCTCCCCCTTATCTCCTCTCTCCCCCTCCTCTGTACCCCATCATCTCCTCTACCCCCATCATCTCCTCTGTACCCCATAATCTCCTCTCTCCCCCTCCTCTCTACCCCCATAATCTCCTCTCTTCCCCTCCACCTCCTCTCTACCTCCTTTACTTCCTCTCTCCCCTCCACCTCCTCTCCCCATCATCTCCTCTTTCCCTCCTCGCTCCCCCTCACCCCCTTTACCTCCTCTCTCTTCATCTCCCCCTTTACCTCCTCTCTCCCCCTCACCTTTCCCCCATCACCTCCTCTTTCCCTCCTTCTCTCTCCCCCTCACCCCTTTTACCTCCTCTCTCCTTCCCCCCTCTATCCTCCTCTCCCCCATAACCTCCTCTTTCCTCCCCCCTTTACCCCCTTCACCTCATCTACCTCCTTTACCTCCTCTCTCTTCCTCTCTCCCCTTCTTTCCTTCTCTCCCCCCTCTGTCCCCCTCAGACCTCACTCTGCACACCAGGCCTGGACGTGGTTTTTCCCGTGGCTCAGAAGCTGGAGAAGAGAGGAAGACCCGCTCCCTGCCCAGATTAGGCGAGTATGACTTTTTTGTGTTATGGTGGTGGTGGGGGGAGTGGAATGGTGGATATTGCTATGGGGGCACAGCAGGGGGCATTTACTATGGGGACATAGCGGGAGACATTATTACTATATGGGGACACAGCAGGAGACATTATTGCTATATGGAGGACACAGCAGGGGGACATTATTACTATATGGAGGGCACAGCAGGAGACATTATTACTATATGGAGGGCACAGCAGGAGACATTATTACTATATGGAGGGCACAGCAGGGGACATTATTACTATATGGAGGGCACAGCAGGGGACATTATTACTATATAACGGTATAGCAGCAGGCATTATTATTGTATGAGTGTCAAAGCTGTGGCATTATTAGTATATGGGGAAAAGCAGGGGGTCTTACGCACAGGGGGCAACCCACATACCTAATCTGGGGGATTTAACTGTTTGCGGGGCACTACAGGGAAACTAACTATTTGTAGGTCACTAGTGGGGTTATTAACTGTTTGTGGGGCACTAGTGGGGGAAGTTACTATTTGTAAGGCACTATTGAAGGTATTAACTACTATATGGGAGCTATTATGGGAATACCTACTACTTAGACAGTGCCAGGAACACTGCACATCATTCTGACAGTGACAGGAATGCCAAATGTACAGAAATGGAGTAATGAGGGGAAAGGGAGCTACCACAGGAAGAGGAGGTTAAGAGTAGAATCATGCTAGCGTGTTTGTGTGTGTAAGCTGCCAGGTGGGTTATGGAGAAAGAATTGCTGCATAGTGTGGCTGGTATACAGGTGGAGCGCTATGTGGTGATGGGTCACTGCAGACTGCACTGAAGCCGGACAGCTATGTCTTGCTCAGTTCCTGCAGTCCTGTCAGCTACCGACACTCACAGATGCTGATAGGGAGGACCTTAATTCTCCTATCTCCCTTGAGGAGCTTTCGGAGATCCTGAAGGAGTTGCCGAATGGTAAGGCCCCAGGGCCTGACGGGCTGCCGTACACTTATTATAAGACGCTGATGACTGATCTGTCCCCCCAGTCGATACCCTTATACAATTTCTTTTGGTCTGGTTCTCCTATACCCCGTACAATGTTGGAATCCTTTCTGACGGTAGCGCCCAAACCTGGGAAAGACCCCGCAGAGTGTGGTAGCTATAGGCCCATCTCATTGCTTAATGCTGATCTAAAGATTTTTACTAAATTGTTGGCGAATAGACTAGGGGTCCTCCTGCCGACCCTCATTCATAAGGACCAAGTGGGTTTTGTGTCCTCAAGGCAAGCGGGAGACAACACCAGACGCACCATCGATCTCATAGAGGTCCTTCATAAGACTAGATCATCGAGACTCCTTTTGGGACTCCATGCAGAGAAGGCCTTGGATAGGTTGAGTTGGCCTTTTCTGCATGCTACTTTGACAGCCTTTGGTATTTCGGGGACGTTTTTTACGGCCATTACTGCACTGTATTCTAACCCTGAGACAATGGTGCGTCTCCCACATGCGGTCTCTACTAGATTGCCCATCAGAAACGGGACTCGGCAGGGGTGCCCCCTCTCCCCCCTCCTTTTTGACTTATGCATAGAGCCGTTAGCAGCTCAGATTAGGTTATGTGCGGATTAAGTTATCCTTGTTCGCTGAGGATATACTCCTGACCCTGCATAACCCCCACGTCTCTCTCCCTAACCTCTATAAGATTCTTCATTGCTACGGGAAACTGTCAGGCTATAAGGTTAACCAGACAAAAACAGAAGCCCTCCCTATAAACCTACCTGCCCCGGTTGTAGAGAACCTTAAACAAACATATCCATTCACTTGGCAAGATAAGTCGATTAGATACTTGGGGACCAACATCACAGCTTCCTTTGCTACTTTATACAAGACCAACTTTCTTCCTCTCTTTAAGGAAGTCGCGGGCCTTGTTACTAAATGGGCGTCCTTACCGCTCTCTTTATTTGGTAGGATTACGGAGGTGTAAATGTCCATATTACCTAAAATACTGTATCTCATGGAGACCCTCCCGATTCCTGTTGCTAGATCTGCCCTTAAGAATGTTCAGTCTACCCTGTTCCGGTTTATATGGAATAAAGGCCGCCATAGGATCCCTAACTCTGTCATGCTCTCTAAGACCACTAGGGGGGGTCTGGGGGTCCCTGACTTATACCGTTATTATTTGGCTACTCATTTGCGTAGAATCCCCTCCTGGATGACCCTTCAGGCCTTCTCGAGGTGGTTTGAGATAGAAAAACTGTGGTTAGCACCAATCCACCCATGTGCTTTACTTTGGTCTCCCCTATCAGGCGGTCCTGGACCTACTCTTTTGGGTCCTATGAAGCTCACTAGAGATGTATGGGCTACGGCTGGGCGGCTTTTCCTATTGAGATCCACCAGGACTCCACTGGTCCCTATGCTATATAATCCTGACATCCCTGATAGTATGCGGGGTGACATGATTAGGCCCTGGCAAGATGCCAAACTTTTCCACCTGGTGGATGTTGTTGATATATTTCAGAGGAAATTGTTGCCTTTTGGAAAGTTATGCGATAGATACTCTCTCCCCCCTCAGGCACACCCTTACTATGATGTATTAGCTTGTTGGTTGGGGGATCTCCATGGGACAGAGCCGGTCTCCAAGCCTACCCCGTTTGAATGGTTGTGTAAATGTATGAGGTCTACTAGGGGTTTGATCTCTGACATATACAATCTCCTAGCGCCCTCTGTGGAAGCCCCTTCATCTAAACATAAATATATGACCATGTGGGAATCCTATCTGGGACGGGAGTTGCCCTCTGAGATCTGGAGTATTATTTGGTCTAGAGCAGCTAAATCATCCTCATGTGTGTCCTATAAAGAAAATCAGTACAAAATTTTAATGTACTGGTATCATACCCCTTATTACCACTTATTACATCGCATTTTTCCTCAAGTTTCTATGGTGTGCTGGCGTTGCTCTCAGGACCGGGGGACCCTACCCCATATATTTTGGGATTGTTCAATTCTAAAGACTTACTGGAGGTCAATCAAGGACGTTGTTCAATTAGTCCTATCCGTAGATTTGCCGCTTGACCTGTTTCATTACATTCTTAATGTTCTTCCTAAGCACTTAAGCAAACTTGCTGCTAAGCTACTGCTACATATTCTTACAGCTGCCAAATGTTTAATAGCAAGTTGTTGGAAATCAACGGTCCCCCCGACCCGAGAGCGATTGCTGACTAAAATTGCGGACGTCCGCGGCATGGAATACCTAACTGCTATTAATGAGTCTAGAGTGGAGAAATTTAAGAAGGTATGGGACCCCTGGGATGTTGCCTTTCCCCTACCTGTTTAGCTTGGTGAGGTGTGAGTCCTTCCTTTTTCCCTCCCCCCTCCTTGTGTATCCTCCCCCTGTCTTGTTTGGTTTGTCTGTCATTGGTCTGTACTGTCCAGATTGATCTTATGGACTCGGGTTGTGAGTCCTTGTTCCTATAGTTTCTAAAGTTCGGGCTGTGGGTCGGATGCAGACGAGCAGCCTGCTGGTGTTCTTCTTTTCTAAGAGAGTTTGTTTTACTTTGTATTTTCTAAAGTGTTCTTCATATGACTCATGTATGCGTTGGTTTTTATGTGGCTCCTACATGCCTTTATGTTATGTGGTTGAAAAAATGAAAAATTTTGAAAAATAAACAGTTTAAAAAAACAAAACAGACTCTGGCAACTATCATAGGCTGCCATACAGAGGGCTAAGCTGTCACCAGCAGTCCAAAACTTGCAGACAATATTACAATACATCTACGTACCACAACATACAGTATATAGCGTCAATATAATAAAGTTGCATGTATCAGGAATGAAACTCAGTGCGGATTGGATGAGATGCACCTTAAGTACCCAGGATCGGCTTTAGGTTCACGATCAGGTCGGTTTTCTCTGCCAGCTTACTTAAGCTGACAGAGAAAAACGACCTGATATGCGCAAAACGCAATTGAATAGAGACGCCATTGATTTCCTATGGGAATTCAGGAAATGTCTTCTAACGCTCTAAAAAACACCTTTTTTCCTCAGGGTGGTAGGAATGAAACTCAGTGCGGGCTGGATGAGGTCCCCCCTGGGCACCGCAGACCAGCTTAGGTTGAACTCTTACCTCTTAAAGGGACAGAGAAAAAATGACCCCTTTTGCACTCCAATGTAAGTCAATGGGCGATTTTTTGGCTATGTGCTAGGAATGAAACTCAGTGCGGATTGGATGAGATGCACCTTAAGCACCCAGGATCGGCTTTATTTTCATGTGTATCTCTTAAGCTGGCAGAGAAAACCGACCTGATATGCGCTTAACGCAATTGAATAGAGACGCCATTTATTTCCTATGGGAATTCAGGAAATGTCTTCTAAGGCTCGCAAAAACACAATTTTTTCCCTAAGGTGCTAGGAATGAAACTCAGTGCGGGCTGGATGGGGTCCCCCCTGGGCACCGCAGACCTAAGCTTGTTTAATTCCTACCTCTTAAAGGGACCGATAAAAAATGACCCTTTCTGCACTCCAATAAAAGTCAATGGGGCAGGGGGCGTGACCTGACTGCCGACCGGGATGCACGCATAGAGCCGGAGCTCCAGCCACCCGAGCAACAAAGAGCCGCACAGACCCCATCAATTTGCCTGAAACTTTCCTGCAAGGTGCCTAAGACGCTGAGGATGGCACAAGGACCAAAGAAACAGGGAAATTTGCCCGGAATATCCCGTAAACTGACTAATTTCTTCACCATGTCCTCCAGCCAAGATGGCGCTGAGCCGCTGACACACAGTGAGAGCCGCGCGCCACAGGGACATGCAGCAGGGACGCGGCTGCTCTCCAATGAAACAGTGAGTAACCGCTTCTCCCCACTGGACACTAATACACCTGAGGGTGATGACAAGAGGGGTGCAGCGGACCAGGGGGACACTTTATTGTCTGAAGGGGACATGGCGGTAGCACAAAAGAGCCGATCCCTCTCCTCCCCCCTCCCCTTCATGGACTAGCCCTGTTAAGCAGCGGGCCAGACTGTCTGAGGACAGTATGAGTGAAGAAGAGGGAGTTCAACAGCAACACCCCGACTCGGATGTCTTTGATATGCTCCCTACAGAGGCACCCATGAAAGCCATGCTGAAGGCTTTAAGAGACTCAATTCAAGCTAGTATCAGACACTCTTTGGGCCCAGTGCAATTGGCTGTAAAGGAGGTGGAGGGCAGAGTCTCTCATGTGGAGGAGAAAATGGACGATTTGGTCACGTCACATAATTCCATGCTGTCTACTCACTCTGCATTAGAGGAAGAAGTGATCCAACTGAGGCACAAAGTAAACGATTTGGAAGATCGCTCCAGCAGAAATAACCTGAAATTTTGCGGTATCCCCGAATCAGTTGATGCTGCAGAACTAGCACCGTATATACAGCGGTTTACTAAAGCCCTGCTTCTCGATTGTACCAATAAGGACTTGATTATTGATAGGGCTCATCGAGTCCCGCGCCCCAAACAGCTCTCACCCGATGTTCCACGTGATACCCTCACGTGATGACCGTTTCCAGTCTATTTCAGTCTTTGCAGATCTATCCGCTGCTACCCTGCAGTGGAGACGGACAATGATGCCCATCACTGTTGCCTTACGAGATGTCAAAGTGGCTTACAAATGGGGATACCCCGCCAAGCTCATCGTGACTGCCAACAACTCTACGTCTATTATTACTACCATAGATGGAGGGGAAAAGCTTCTGACAACATTAGATCTGACACCAGCGACCATAGCACCTCCAAAACCTGCAGCTTCTGCACCTATGAGGCAAGAATGGCGCAAGAATCAACGTGCAACTAGAGGTCGTTGCTGAATTCTTCTGAGTGGCTCTCTCTGGCTGTTTCTGGGCATAGCTCCTGGTTCGGCCCATGCTGAACTTTTGTGCCCCACCGGCCATTGAAGCCAACGTTGCTTGGCACGCCTTACCTTCATCTGGGCGCCTTGAGGCCCTTTCTTTCCTTGTTTGGAGCTTAATCGCTTCTCTATTTTCTTCCCTTTTCTGTTGTTTGATTTTGTTTACTTTCTTGGTTATGTCTTTTGCAACACACTACCAAATAATGTATCCAGTACTGATGTTCTTGATTTTACTGTTACTTATCCTTGGTGACCTCAGGTGAGCTCAGGTTCCTATTTTGTTATGGTATGTAATTATATCCTCGCACCACACTATGTCCCACAATGGTGTTACAGGTTTTGTCATATAATGTGAGGGGCCTCAACTCACCGCAAAGGAGGTCTTTTCTCTGGTCAGAGGTGGCCCGCTCACATTGTGACATTCTATGTGCACAAGAGACACACCTGCTACGAAAGGATGTTAAACGCATTAAACATCCGCAATTCCCTAAGATATATCAGGCCCACTACCAGTCTAAGTCTAGGGGAGTCCTCATAGCTTTCAAAAATTCCATTGCAGTTACTGTCACGAAAGAAATAGCAGATCCTGGGGGAAGATACCTAATCCTCCTGTGCTCGATTAATAATGCTAATTATACCATCGCCACCATATACGCGCCTAATTGCAAACAGGTCAGCTTTATCAGGAAAGTGTTCCGAATAATCACTAAGCATAAAGTTGGTCATTTAATACTTTCTGGAGACTTCAATGTGGTTCCAGACTTAAAACGTGATTCCACAAAACCCCCAGGCCACGACCAAACTTCACTAGACACCTTTTTATGGCAGGAGGAGCTGTATGATGGGTGGAGGTCTCTCCACGACACTGAGTCAGATTATACATTTTATTCTCACAGACACAACAGCTGTAGCAGAATAGACCTGGTGCTCGTGGACAGGCCTACACTTCCATTATTATTGGATGTGTCCATTGGGACGAAGACCTGGTCGGATCACGTCCCCCTCGCTTTCTCCATTCAGGAACAAAACAATACCTTCTCTGAGTATATGTGGAGGTGTAATTCATACTTGATATCCCACCCTAAACACCAAGAGGAGATAGCCACTGCGCTGACTAATTTCTTTAAGGAGAATGTGACAGGGGATGTATCTACCACTACAATATGGAATACGCATAAAGCTGTCATACGCGGGCATCTTATGCAGTTAGGCCGTAGAGTTAAGAAAGATAATCCGCCAAGCTGGACAAACTCCTCAAAGATATAAAAGATTTAGAGACAATCCACAAACGCCAACAATCTATTGGCACACACACGCAACTGCGCGCTCTGAGACTAGATTTGCGTAAGCTGCTCACTATTGATTTTGAATATAAATTAAGGAAGGCCAAATCCCTGTTCTACTCCCAGGAAAATAAAACGGGCGGCGCCCTCGCCAGACGGTTGAAGGGACAACACACGAAAGCCAGGATCCCATTCTTAATTAACTCCACCACTAAAGCCAAATTGATTACTCCCACAGCTATAGCTAATGAATTCCGAGATTTCTATGCCCAGCTATATAACTTGAGGGACGATCCTAATAAACCCCAACCCTCCCAACAAGATATAGATACCTTTTTGAGCAAAATAGATATGCCCACTCTGACCCCTGAGCAACTGGATAGCTTGAACTTCCCACTGTCCTTGAAAGAAATCCTAGATGCCATTAACTCATTACCTTCTCGGAAATCTCCAGGCCTAGACGGATTGACGAATCTTTATTATAGAACATTTAAAAACATTCTTTCCCCTCATTTATTGTCTTTCTTTGAAGCAGCACAAACATCAGCTACATTCCCCAGGGAAAATCTAATGGCGAACATTGTAACGCTTCCGGGCAAGCCACCTGACTCCCCTAAGAATTTCAGACCCATATCACTACTAAATTGTGATTTGAAGCTGTACGCAAAGATCCTTGCATCTCGTCTGGCGTGTGTTCTCCCTTCACTTGTTGCAGCAGATCAAACTGGTTTCACGCAAGGCCGCCAAGCCCATGACAATACCCGGAGAGTTGTTAACTTAGTCCACTCTATACACGGGTCACAATCTCCTGCTATTTTGCTCACTCTTAACGCCGAAAAGGCTTTCGATCGAATAGCATGGGATTATGCCTTTAGCGTATTGAGGAAAGTAGGCTTACAGGGTCCAATATATCACAGCATATTAGCCTTATATTCTTCCCTCTCGGCCCAATTATATTGCAATAATTCCCTATCCTCCTCCTTTCTCATTACCAACGGCACACGACAGGGCTGCCCCCTTTCCCCCCTAGTCTTTGTTCTCTCAATAGAACCTCTGGCCTGTCTCCTTAGATCCCATCCTCGCATACACGCTATCAGCATTGGCCCCCAAACTCATGTTGCATCCTTGTATGCTGATGATGTGATCCTTACTATGAGCACTCCTACTCAATCACTACCAGCGGCACTAGATACCTTAAACGATTTTAGTAAAATTTCCTACTATAAACTAAACCATACAAAATCAGAGGCTCTACCACTAAATGTACCTCCAGAGATAGTGGAGGATCTCAAATCCAGATACCCCCTAGACTGGAAATCTGATAAGATCGCCTATTTGGGGACATGGATCACTGCCAAACCTGCTGACCTGTTTGCAAAAAATTACCTACCTTTACTAAATGAGCTAAAGGCCCAAATGATGCACATGGAGGGTCTGGAGGTGTCGTGGATGGGCAGGGTAGCAGCATTTAAGATGATTTTGCTCCCATAACTGCCCTATTTATACAGGACTATGCCGATACATGTACCTGAATATTTCTTTAAAGATATCAGGAAAGCAATATCCAAGTACATCTGGGGGTCGAAACGGCTGCGTATTAAATATCATATTCTCACATGTCCAACGGACCTGGGGAGCATAGGCTTGCCCAATCCGAAAGTGTAATATGAGGCTACTCTGATATCTCAATTATGTGGCTGGTGGATGAGAGAACTTCATAGGCCATGGGTACTCATGGAAGAGCAAATAATCGGCTTTGATCTATGGTCTAAGCTTTGCTCCTGTTTGTGGTCTCCGACTACCTATAAGACTAATTACCCCCCGCCAATATATGCTAGCTTGCATTGCTGGCGTAATGTGCATTTACGCAGGGGTGATAAAATGCAGCTAAACTGGATACCCATTCCTATTCAGCCTCTCTTACAACACCTACCCCTGACCTCCAGAGATCCTTTATTAGAGTGGAATTGTAAAGGTATACTTGATTTGAAGGATCTCTATGAAAACACTCTTTTACTTCCTTTTGCTGCATTGAAGGACAAATATGAATTCTCTGCAAGAGATTTCTTTCTATATTTACAAGTTAGACATTGTATTACTAATGACATCCCTGCAGAGACCTCATGGCACCCAGGCATCTTAGACTCTTTTAAGGTCAAGAAGGCGGGCCTTCACCCTTTATGTTCAATAATAGCTGGGTCTGAGTCCTTTGACCATAACGACTCCCTGCAGTATTGGAAAACCGCCTTGAAAATATCGCCATCTCCTCAAGATTGGACGCAAGCTTACAAATGGGGGCTGAAACTGACATTTAGTGCAGCCCATCGCGAAAACATAATTAAAACCCGGTTATGTTGGTACCTCACCCCCTCTCGAAATGTACAAAATGTACCCTGACACAGATGACAAATATTGGAGAGGGTGTGGAGCCAGGGGCACACTACCACATATCCTCTGGGACTGCCCTGTACTCACAACCTTTTGGAAGGCAGTTTCAGATCTCTTGAAAGAGGTCGCTGGTCTTCCGGGTGACCTTGGCCCGGCACTGGGCCTCCTACATATTGGAATCTCTGATATACATCCTGCTCAAAGGGCCTTGTGTTGCAAAATTCTTACCATTTCTAGGTTGGTTATAACACGTAAATGGAAAACACTGTCTACGCCTTTGATTTCTGTGGTTATTGACAATATGAAGTACACCTTCGAGTTAGAAAAACACATTTCTTATGGTAGAGAGCTCACAAGGTCTTTCCTTTCTCACTGGTCACCTTGGATACATAGTAGATATGAAGTATAAGTCTATTACTCTATATACTCCTACTGTGAACTTGCACGACTCGGTAAGTGCCATACACGTGATGTTTTGCTTTTGTTCCCTGTTGTCAGCTAATACCCCCCCCTCCCTCCCTCCCCCCCCTTTTTTGTCCCCCCCCCCCCTCCTTGGAATGTACCTTTGTAAACCGGTTATACACATATAATTTACTCCACGAAACACATGGACTTTGCTGTTTATTTCACCTGGAAAGACGTACATCCCTGGATCAAGATGGAATTGTTTCTTCTGCGACTCCATGTACGACTCACTAGCAGACTTCCCTTCCCCCCCCCCCCCCTACTTCCTACCCTAGTTTCATCCCTCCTCCCTCTGTTTATTTCTGCTTGTATTAAAAATTATTTTGAAAAACTTTAATAAATATATTGAACCGTAAGTCAATGGGGCGATTTTTTGGCTATGTGCTAGGAATGAAACTCAGTGCGGATTGGATGATAGGCACCTTAAGCACCCAGGATCGGCTTTAGTTTCACGTGTATCTCTTAAGCCGGCAGAGAAAACCCACCTGATATGCGCTCAACACAATTGAATACAGACGCCGTTGATTTCCTATGGGAATTGAAGAAATGACTTCTAAGCATCGAAAAAACACCTTTTTTTTCCTAAGGTGGTAGGAATGAAACTCAGTGTGGGCTGGATGGGGTCCCCCCTGGGCACCGCAGAACTAAGCTTGTTTAACTCCTACCTCTTAAAGTGACCGAGAAAAAAATGACCCTTTCTGCACTCCAATGTAAGTCAATGGGGCGATTTTTTGGCTATGTGCTAGGAATGAAACTCAGTGCGGATTGGATGATAGGCACCTTAAGCACCCAGGATCGGCTGTAGTTTCACGTGTATCTCTTAAGCCGGCAGAGAAAACCCACCTGATATGCGCTCCACACAATTGAATAGAGACGCCGTTGATTTTCTATAGGAATTGCAGAAATGACTTCTAAGCCTCGAAATAATGACTTTTTTTCCTAAGGTGGTAGGAATGAAACTCAGTGCGGGCTGGATGGGGTCCCCCCTGGGCACCGCAGACCTAAGCTTGTTTAACTCCTACCTCTTAAAGGGACCGAGAAAAAATGACCTTTTCTGCACTCCAATGTAAGTCAATGGGGCGATTTTTTGGCTATGTGCTAGAAATGAAATTCAGTGCGGATTGGATGACAGGCACCCTAGGCACCCAGGTTCAGCTTTAGTTTCACGTGTATCTCTTAAGCCGGCAGAGAAAACCCACCTGATATGCGCTCCACACAATTGAATAGAGACGCCGTTGATTTTCTATGGGAATTGCAGAAATGACTTCTAAGCCTCAAAATAATGACCTTTTTTTTCCTAAGGTGGTAGGAATGAAACTCAGTGCGGGCTGGATGGGGTCCCCCCTGGGCACCGCAGACCTAAGCTTGTTTAACTCCTACCTCTTAAAGGGACCGAGAAAAAATGACCCTTTTCTGCACTCTAATGTAAGTCAATGGGGCGATTTTTTGGCTATGTGCTAGAAATGAAATTCAGTGCGGATTGGATGACAGGCACCCTAGGCACCCAGGATCGGCTTTAGTTTCACGTGTATCTCTTAAGCCGGCAGAGAAAACCCACCTGATATGCGCTCCACACAATTGAATAGAGACGCCGTTGATTTTCTATGGGAATTGCAGAAATGACTTCTAAGCCTCAAAATAATGACTTTTTTTTCCTAAGGTGGTAGGAATGAAACTCAGTGCGGGCTGGATGGGGTCCCCCCTGGGCACCGCAGACCTAAGCTTGTTTAACTCCTACCTCTTAAAGGGACCGAGAAAAAATGACCCTTTTCTGCACTCCAATGTAAGTCAATGGGGCGATTTTTTGGCTATGTGCTAGAAATGAAATTCAGTGCGGATTGGATGACAGGCACCCTAGGCACCCAGGATCGGCTTTAGTTTCACGTGTATCTCTTAAGCCGGCAGAGAAAATCCACCTGATATGCGCTCCACACAATTGAATAGAGACGCCGTTGATTTTCTATGGGAATTGCAGAAAATGACTTCTAAGCCTCAAAATAATGACTTTTTTTCCTAAGGTGGTAGGAATGAAACTCAGTGCGGGCTGGATGGGGTCCCCCCTGGGCACCGCAGACCTAAGCTTGTTTAACTCCTACCTCTTAAAGGGACCGAGAAAAAATGACCTTTTCTGCACTCCAATGTAAGTCAATGGGGCGATTTTTTGGCTATGTGCTAGAAATGAAATTCAGTGCGGATTGGATGACAGGCACCCTAGGCACCCAGGATCGGCTTTAGTTTCACGTGTATCTCTTAAGCCGGCAGAGAAAACCCACCTGATATGCGCTCCACACAATTGAATAGAGACGCCGTTGATTTTCTATGGGAATTGCAGAAATGACTTCTAAGCCTCAAAATAATGACTTTTTTTCCTAAGGTGGTAGGAATGAAACTCAGTGTGGGCTGGATGGGGTCCCCCCTGGGCACCGCAGACCTAAGCTTGTTTAACTCCTACCTCTTAAAGGGACCGAGAAAAAATGACCTTTTCTGCACTCCAATGTAAGTCAATGGGGCGATTTTTTGGCTATGTGCTAGAAATGAAATTCAGTGCGGATTGGATGACAGGCACCCTAGGCACCCAGGATCGGCTTTAGTTTCACGTGTATCTCTTAAGCCGGCAGAGAAAACCCACCTGATATGCGCTCCACACAATTGAATAGAGACGCCGTTGATTTTCTATGGGAATTGCAGAAATGACTTCTAAGCCTCAAAATAATGACCTTTTTTTCCTAAGGTGGTAGGAATGAAACTCAGTGCGGGCTGGATGGGGTCCCCCCTGGGCACCGCAGACCTAAGCTTGTTTAACTCCTACCTCTTAAAGGGACCGAGAAAAAATGACCCTTTTCTGCACTCCAATGTAAGTCAATGGGGCGATTTTTTGGCTATGTGCTAGAAATGAAATTGAGTGCGGATTGGATGACAGGCACCCTAGGCACCCAGGATCGGCTTTTGTTTCACGTGTATCTCTTAAGCCGGCAGAGAAAACCCACCTGATATGCGCTCCACACAATTGAATAGAGACGCCGTTGATTTTATATGGGAATTGCAGAAATGACTTCTAAGCCTCAAAATAATGACTTTTTTTCCTAAGGTGGTAGGAATGAAACTCAGTGCGGGCTGGATGGGGTCCCCCCTGGGCACCGCAGACCTAAGCTTGTTTAACTCCTACCTCTTAAAGGGACCGAGAAAAAAATGACCTTTTCTGCACTCCAATGTAAGTCAATGGGGCGATTTTTTGGCTATGTGCTAGAAATGAAATTCAGTGCGGATTGGATGACAGGCACCCTAGGCACCCAGGATCGGCTTTAGTTTCAC
Organism: Dendropsophus ebraccatus; assembly: GCF_027789765.1. Lineage (NCBI taxonomy): Eukaryota > Metazoa > Chordata > Amphibia > Anura > Hylidae > Dendropsophus > Dendropsophus ebraccatus. The sequence continues at coordinate 67,104,051 of NC_091462.1, read as the reverse complement.
GTGTATCTCTTAAGCCGGCAGAGAAAACCCACCTGATATGCGCTCCACACAATTGAATAGAGACGCCGTTGATTTTCTATGGGAATTGCAGAAATGACTTCTAAGCCTCAAAATAATGACTTTTTTTCCTAAGGTGGTAGGAATGAAACTCAGTGTGGGCTGGATGGGGTCCCCCCTGGGCACCGCAGACCTAAGCTTGTTTAACTCCTACCTCTTAAAGGGACCGAGAAAAAATGACCTTTTCTGCACTCCAATGTAAGTCAATGGGGCGATTTTTTGGCTATGTGCTAGAAATGAAATTCAGTGCGGATTGGATGACAGGCACCCTAGGCACCCAGGATCGGCTTCAGTTTCACGTGTATCTCTTAAGGCGGCAGAGAAAATCCACCTGATATGCGCTCCACACAATTGAATAGAGACGCCATTGATTTTCTATGGGAATTGCAGAAATGACTTCTAAGCCTCAAGATAATGACTTTTTTTCCTAAGGTGGTAGGAATGAAACTCAGTGTGGGCTGGATGGGGTCCCCCCTGGGCACCGCAGACCTAAGCTTGTTTAACTCCTACCTCTTAAAGGGACCGAGAAAAAATGACATTTTCTGCACTCCAATGTAAGTCAATGGGGCGATTTTTTGGCTATGTGCTAGAAATGAAATTCAGTGCGGATTGGATGACAGGCACCTTAGGCACCCAGGATCGGCTTTAGTTTCACGTGTATCTCTTAAGCCGGCAGAGAAAATCCACCTGATATGCGCTCCACACAATTGAATAGAGACGCCATTGATTTTCTATGGGAATTGCAGAAATGACTTCTAAGCCTCAAAATAATGACTTTTTTTCCTAAGGTGGTAGGAATGAAACTCAGTGTGGGCTGGATGGGGTCCCCCCTGGGCACCGCAGACCTAAGCTTGTTTAACTCCTACCTCTTAAAGGGACCGAGAAAAAATGACATTTTCTGCACTCCAATGTAAGTCAATGGGGCGATTTTTTGGCTATGTGCTAGAAATGAAATTCAGTGCGGATTGGATGACAGGCACCCTAGGCACCCAGGATCGGCTTTAGTTTCACGTGTATCTCTTAAGCCGGCAGAGAAAATCCACCTGATATGCGCTCCACACAATTGAATAGAGACGCCATTGATTTTCTATGGGAATTGCAGAAATGACTTCTAAGCCTCAAAATAATGACTTTTTTTCCTAAGGTGGTAGGAATGAAACTCAGTGCGGGCTGGATGGGGTCCCCCCTGGGCACCGCAGCTCTAAGCTTGTTTAACTCCTACCTCTTAAAGGGACCGAGAAAAAATGACCTTTTCTGCACTCCAATGTAAGTCAATGGGGCGATTTTTTGGCTATGTGCTAGAAATGAAATTCAGTGCGGATTGGATGACAGGCACCCTAGGCACCCAGGATCGGCTTTAGTTTCACGTGTATCTCTTAAGCCGGCAGAGAAAACCCACCTGATATGCGCTCCACACAATTGAATTAGAGACGCCGTTGATTTTCTATGGGAATTGCAGAAATGACTTCTAAGCCTCAAAATAATGACTTTTTTTCCTAAGGTGGTAGGAATGAAACTCAGTGCGGGCTGGATGGGGTCCCCCCTGGGCACCGCAGACCTAAGCTTGTTTAACTCCTACCTCTTAAAGGGACCGAGAAAAAATGACCTTTTCTGCACTCCAATGTAAGTCAATGGGGCGATTTTTTGGCTATGTGCTAGAAATGAAATTCAGTGCGGATTGGATGACAGGCACCCTAGGCACCCAGGATCGGCTTTAGTTTCACGTGTATCTCTTAAGCCGGCAGAGAAAACCCACCTGATATGCGCTCCACACAATTGAATTAGAGACGCCGTTGATTTTCTATGGGAATTGCAGAAATGACTTCTAAGCCTCAAAATAATGACTTTTTTTCCTAAGGTGGTAGGAATGAAACTCAGTGCGGGCTGGATGGGGTCCCCCCTGGGCACCGCAGACCTAAGCTTGTTTAACTCCTACCTCTTAAAGGGACCGAGAAAAAATGACCTTTTCTGCACTCCAATGTAAGTCAATGGGGCGATTTTTTGGCTATGTGCTAGAAATGAAATTCAGTGCGGATTGGATGACAGGCACCCTAGGCACCCAGGATCGGCTTTAGTTTCACGTGTATCTCTTAAGGCGGCAGAGAAAATCCACCTGATATGCGCTCCACACAATTGAATAGAGACGCCATTGATTTTCTATGGGAATTGCAGAAATGACTTCTAAGCCTCAAAATAATGACTTTTTTTCCTAAGGTGGTAGGAATGAAACTCAGTGTGGGCTGGATGGGGTCCCCCCTGGGCACCGCAGACCTAAGCTTGTTTAACTCCTACCTCTTAAAGGGACCGAGAAAAAATGACCTTTTCTGCACTCCAATGTAAGTCAATGGGGCGATTTTTTGGCTATGTGCTAGAAATGAAATTCAGTGCGGATTGGATGACAGGCACCCTAGGCACCCAGGATCGGCTTTAGTTTCACGTGTATCTCTTAAGCCGGCAGAGAAAACCCACCTGATATGCGCTCCACACAATTGAATTAGAGACGCCGTTGATTTTCTATGGGAATTGCAGAAATGACTTCTAAGCCTCAAAATAATGACTTTTTTTCCTAAGGTGGTAGGAATGAAACTCAGTGCGGGCTGGATGGGGTCCCCCCTGGGCACCGCAGACCTAAGCTTGTTTAACTCCTACCTCTTAAAGGGACCGAGAAAAAATGACCTTTTCTGCACTCCAATGTAAGTCAATGGGGCGATTTTTTGGCTATGTGCTAGAAATGAAATTCAGTGCGGATTGGATGACAGGCACCCTAGGCACCCAGGATCGGCTTTAGTTTCACGTGTATCTCTTAAGCCGGCAGAGAAAATCCACCTGATATGCGCTCCACACAATTGAATAGAGACGCCATTGATTTTCTATGGGAATTGCAGAAATGACTTCTAAGCCTCAAAATAATGACTTTTTTTCCTAAGGTGGTAGGAATGAAACTCAGTGTGGGCTGGATGGGGTCCCCCCTGGGCACCGCAGACCTAAGCTTGTTTAACTCCTACCTCTTAAAGGGACCGAGAAAAAATGACCTTTTCTGCACTCCAATGTAAGTCAATGGGGCGATTTTTTGGCTATGTGCTAGAAATGAAATTCAGTGCGGATTGGATGACAGGCACCCTAGGCACCCAGGATCGGCTTTAGTTTCACGTGTATCTCTTAAGCCGGCAGAGAAAACCCACCTGATATGCGCTCCACACAATTGAATTAGAGACGCCGTTGATTTTCTATGGGAATTGCAGAAATGACTTCTAAGCCTCAAAATAATGACTTTTTTTCCTAAGGTGGTAGGAATGAAACTCAGTGCGGGCTGGATGGGGTCCCCCCTGGGCACCGCAGACCTAAGCTTGTTTAACTCCTACCTCTTAAAGGGACCGAGAAAAAATGACCTTTTCTGCACTCCAATGTAAGTCAATGGGGCGATTTTTTGGCTATGTGCTAGAAATGAAATTCAGTGCGGATTGGATGACAGGCACCCTAGGCACCCAGGATCGGCTTTAGTTTCACGTGTATCTCTTAAGCCGGCAGAGAAAACCCACCTGATATGCGCTCCACACAATTGAATAGAGACGCCGTTGATTTTCTATGGGAATTGCAGAAATGACTTCTAAGCCTCAAAATAATGACTTTTTTTCCTAAGGTGGTAGGAATGAAACTCAGTGTGGGCTGGATGGGGTCCCCCCTGGGCACCGCAGACCTAAGCTTGTTTAACTCCTACCTCTTAAAGGGACCGAGAAAAAATGACCTTTTCTGCACTCCAATGTAAGTCAATGGGGCGATTTTTTGGCTATGTGCTAGAAATGAAATTCAGTGCGGATTGGATGACAGGCACCCTAGGCACCCAGGATCGGCTTTAGTTTCACGTGTATCTCTTAAGCCGGCAGAGAAAACCCACCTGATATGCGCTCCACACAATTGAATTAGAGACGCCGTTGATTTTCTATGGGAATTGCAGAAATGACTTCTAAGCCTCAAAATAATGACTTTTTTTCCTAAGGTGGTAGGAATGAAACTCAGTGCGGGCTGGATGGGGTCCCCCCTTGGGCACCGCAGACCTAAGCTTGTTTAACTCCTACCTCTTAAAGGGACCGAGAAAAAATGACATTTTCTGCACTCCAATGTAAGTCAATGGGGCGATTTTTTGGCTATGTGCTAGAAATGAAATTCAGTGCGGATTGGATGACAGGCACCCTAGGCACCCAGGATCGGCTTTAGTTTCACGTGTATCTCTTAAGCCGGCAGAGAAAATCCACCTGATATGCGCTCCACACAATTGAATAGAGACGCCATTGATTTTCTATGGGAATTGCAGAAATGACTTCTAAGCCTCAAAATAATGACTTTTTTTCCTAAGGTGGTAGGAATGAAACTCAGTGTGGGCTGGATGGGGTCCCCCCTGGGCACCGCAGACCTAAGCTTGTTTAACTCCTACCTCTTAAAGGGACCGAGAAAACATGACCTTTTCTGCACTCCAATGTAAGTCAATGGGGCGATTTTTTGGCTATGTGCTAGAAATGAAATTCAGTGCGGATTGGATGACAGGCACCCTAGGCACCCAGGATCGGCTTTAGTTTCACGTGTATCTCTTAAGCCGGCAGAGAAAACCCACCTGATATGCGCTCCACACAATTGAATTAGAGACGCCGTTGATTTTCTATGGGAATTGCAGAAATGACTTCTAAGCCTCAAAATAATGACTTTTTTTCCTAAGGTGGTAGGAATGAAACTCAGTGCGGGCTGGATGGGGTCCCCCCTGGGCACCGCAGCTCTAAGCTTGTTTAACTCCTACCTCTTAAAGGGACCGAGAAAAAATGACCTTTTCTGCACTCCAATGTAAGTCAATGGGGCGATTTTTTGGCTATGTGCTAGAAATGAAATTCAGTGCGGATTGGATGACAGGCACCCTAGGCACCCAGGATCGGCTTTAGTTTCACGTGTATCTCTTAAGCCGGCAGAGAAAATCCACCTGATATGCGCTCCACACAATTGAATAGAGACGCCATTGATTTTCTATGGAATTGCAGAAATGACTTCTAAGCCTCAAAATAATGACTTTTTTTCCTAAAGTGGTAGGAATGAAACTCAGTGTGGGCTGGATGGGGTCCCCCCTGGGCACCGCAGACCTAAGCTTGTTTAACTCCTACCTCTTAAAGGGACCGAGAAAAAATGACCTTTTCTGCACTCCAATGTAAGTCAATGGGGCGATTTTTTGGCTATGTGCTAGAAATGAAATTCAGTGCGGATTGGATGACAGGCACCCTAGGCACCCAGGATCGGCTTTAGTTTCACGTGTATCTCTTAAGCCGGCAGAGAAAACCCACCTGATATGCGCTCCACACAATTGAATTAGAGACGCCGTTGATTTTCTATGGGAATTGCAGAAATGACTTCTAAGCCTCAAAATAATGACTTTTTTTCCTAAGGTGGTAGGAATGAAACTCAGTGCGGGCTGGATGGGGTCCCCCCTGGGCACCGCAGACCTAAGCTTGTTTAACTCCTACCTCTTAAAGGGACCGAGAAAAAATGACCTTTTCTGCACTCCAATGTAAGTCAATGGGGCGATTTTTTTGGCTATGTGCTAGAAATGAAATTCAGTGCGGATTGGATGACAGGCACCCTAGGCACCCAGGATCGGCTTTAGTTTCACGTGTATCTCTTAAGCCGGCAGAGAAAATCCACCTGATATGCGCTCCACACAATTGAATAGAGACGCCATTGATTTTCTATGGGAATTGCAGAAATGACTTCTAAGCCTCAAAATAATGACTTTTTTTCCTAAGGTGGTAGGAATGAAACTCAGTGCGGGCTGGATGGGGTCCCCCCTGGGCACCGCAGACCTAAGCTTGTTTAACTCCTACCTCTTAAAGGGACCGAGAAAAAATGACCTTTTCTGCACTCCAATGTAAGTCAATGGGGCGATTTTTTGGCTATGTGCTAGAAATGAAATTCAGTGCGGATTGGATGACAGGCACCCTAGGCACCCAGGATCGGCTTTAGTTTCACGTGTATCTCTTAAGCCGGCAGAGAAAACCCACCTGATATGCGCTCCACACAATTGAATTAGAGACGCCGTTGATTTTCTATGGGAATTGCAGAAATGACTTCTAAGCCTCAAAATAATGACTTTTTTTCCTAAGGTGGTAGGAATGAAACTCAGTGCGGGCTGGATGGGGTCCCCCCTGGGCACCGCAGACTCTAAGCTTGTTTAACTCCTACCTCTTAAAGGGACCGAGAAAAAATGACCTTTTCTGCACTCCAATGTAAGTCAATGGGGCGATTTTTTGGCTATGTGCTAGAAATGAAATTCAGTGCGGATTGGATGACAGGCACCCTAGGCACCCAGGATCGGCTTTAGTTTCACGTGTATCTCTTAAGGCGGCAGAGAAAATCCACCTGATATGCGCTCCACACAATTGAATAGAGACGCCATTGATTTTCTATGGGAATTGCAGAAATGACTTCTAAGCCTCAAAATAATGACTTTTTTTCCTAAGGTGGTAGGAATGAAACTCAGTGTGGGCTGGATGGGGTCCCCCCTGGGCACCGCAGACCTAAGCTTGTTTAACTCCTACCTCTTAAAGGGACCGAGAAAAAATGACCTTTTCTGCACTCCAATGTAAGTCAATGGGGCGATTTTTTGGCTATGTGCTAGAAATGAAATTCAGTGCGGATTGGATGACAGGCACCCTAGGCACCCAGGATCGGCTTTAGTTTCACGTGTATCTCTTAAGCCGGCAGAGAAAATCCCACCTGATATGCGCTCCACACAATTGAATTAGAGACGCCGTTGATTTTCTATGGGAATTGCAGAAATGACTTCTAAGCCTCAAAATAATGACTTTTTTTTCCTAAGGTGGTAGGAATGAAACTCAGTGCGGGCTGGATGGGGTCCCCCCTGGGCACCGCAGACCTAAGCTTGTTTAACTCCTACCTCTTAAAGGGACCGAGAAAAAATGACCTTTTCTGCACTCCAATGTAAGTCAATGGGGCGATTTTTTGGCTATGTGCTAGAAATGAAATTCAGTGCGGATTGGATGACAGGCACCCTAGGCACCCAGGATCGGCTTTAGTTTCACGTGTATCTCTTAAGCCGGCAGAGAAAATCCACCTGATATGCGCTCCACACAATTGAATAGAGACGCCATTGATTTTCTATGGGAATTGCAGAAATGACTTCTAAGCCTCAAAATAATGACTTTTTTTCCTAAGGTGGTAGGAATGAAACTCAGTGCGGGCTGGATGGGGTCCCCCCTGGGCACCGCAGACCTAAGCTTGTTTAACTCCTACCTCTTAAAGGGACCGAGAAAAAATGACCTTTTCTGCACTCCAATGTAAGTCAATGGGGCGATTTTTTGGCTATGTGCTAGAAATGAAATTCAGTGCGGATTGGATGACAGGCACCCTAGGCACCCAGGATCGGCTTTAGTTTCACGTGTATCTCTTAAGCCGGCAGAGAAAACCCACCTGATATGCGCTCCACACAATTGAATTAGAGACGCCGTTGATTTTCTATGGGAATTGCAGAAATGACTTCTAAGCCTCAAAATAATGACTTTTTTTCCTAAGGTGGTAGGAATGAAACTCAGTGCGGGCTGGATGGGGTCCCCCCTGGGCACCGCAGACCTAAGCTTGTTTAACTCCTACCTCTTAAAGGGACCGAGAAAAAATGACCTTTTCTGCACTCCAATGTAAGTCAATGGGGCGATTTTTTGGCTATGTGCTAGAAATGAAATTCAGTGCGGATTGGATGACAGGCACCCTAGGCACCCAGGATCGGCTTTAGTTTCACGTGTATCTCTTAAGCCGGCAGAGAAAATCCACCTGATATGCGCTCCACACAATTGAATAGAGACGCCATTGATTTTCTATGGGAATTGCAGAAATGACTTCTAAGCCTCAAAATAATGACTTTTTTTCCTAAGGTGGTAGGAATGAAACTCAGTGTGGGCTGGATGGGGTCCCCCCTGGGCACCGCAGACCTAAGCTTGTTTAACTCCTACCTCTTAAAGGGACCGAGAAAAAATGACCTTTTCTGCACTCCAATGTAAGTCAATGGGGCGATTTTTTGGCTATGTGCTAGAAATGAAATTCAGTGCGGATTGGATGACAGGCACCCTAGGCACCCAGGATCGGCTTTAGTTTCACGTGTATCTCTTAAGCCGGCAGAGAAAACCCACCTGATATGCGCTCCACACAATTGAATTAGAGACGCCGTTGATTTTCTATGGGAATTGCAGAAATGACTTCTAAGCCTCAAAATAATGACTTTTTTTCCTAAGGTGGTAGGAATGAAACTCAGTGCGGGCTGGATGGGGTCCCCCCTGGGCACCGCAGACCTAAGCTTGTTTAACTCCTACCTCTTAAAGGGACCGAGAAAAAATGACCTTTTCTGCACTCCAATGTAAGTCAATGGGGCGATTTTTTGGCTATGTGCTAGAAATGAAATTCAGTGCGGATTGGATGACAGGCACCCTAGGCACCCAGGATCGGCTTTAGTTTCACGTGTATCTCTTAAGCCGGCAGAGAAAACCCACCTGATATGCGCTCCACACAATTGAATAGAGACGCCGTTGATTTTCTATGGGAATTGCAGAAATGACTTCTAAGCCTCAAAATAATGACTTTTTTTCCTAAGGTGGTAGGAATGAAACTCAGTGTGGGCTGGATGGGGTCCCCCCTGGGCACCGCAGACCTAAGCTTGTTTAACTCCTACCTCTTAAAGGGACCGAGAAAAAATGACCTTTTCTGCACTCCAATGTAAGTCAATGGGGCGATTTTTTGGCTATGTGCTAGAAATGAAATTCAGTGCGGATTGGATGACAGGCACCCTAGGCACCCAGGATCGGCTTTAGTTTCACGTGTATCTCTTAAGCCGGCAGAGAAAATCCACCTGATATGCGCTCCACACAATTGAATAGAGACGCCATTGATTTTCTATGGGAATTGCAGAAATGACTTCTAAGCCTCAAAATAATGACTTTTTTTCCTAAGGTGGTAGGAATGAAACTCAGTGTGGGCTGGATGGGGTCCCCCCTGGGCACCGCAGACCTAAGCTTGTTTAACTCCTACCTCTTAAAGGGACCGAGAAAAAATGACCTTTTCTGCACTCCAATGTAAGTCAATGGGGCGATTTTTTGGCTATGTGCTAGAAATGAAATTCAGTGCGGATTGGATGACAGGCACCCTAGGCACCCAGGATCGGCTTTAGTTTCACGTGTATCTCTTAAGCCGGCAGAGAAAATCCCACCTGATATGCGCTCCACACAATTGAATAGAGACGCCAGTTGATTTTCTATGGGAATTGCAGAAATGACTTCTAAGCCTCAAAATAATGACTTTTTTTCCTAAGGTGGTAGGAATGAAACTCAGTGTGGGCTGGATGGGGTCCCCCCTGGGCACCGCAGACCTAAGCTTGTTTAACTCCTACCTCTTAAAGGGACCGAGAAAAAATGACCTTTTCTGCACTCCAATGTAAGTCAATGGGGCGATTTTTTGGCTATGTGCTAGAAATGAAATTCAGTGCGGATTGGATGACAGGCACCCTAGGCACCCAGGATCGGCTTTAGTTTCACGTGTATCTCTTAAGCCGGCAGAGAAAATCCCACCTGATATGCGCTCCACACAATTGAATAGAGACGCCGTTGATTTTCTATGGGAATTGCAGAAATGACTTCTAAGCCTCAAAATAATGACTTTTTTTCCTAAGGTGGTAGGAATGAAACTCAGTGCGGGCTGGATGGGGTCCCCCCTGGGCACCGCAGACCTAAGCTTGTTTAACTCCTACCTCTTAAAGGGACCGAGAAAAAATGACCTTTTCTGCACTCCAATGTAAGTCAATGGGGCGATTTTTTGGCTATGTGCTAGAAATGAAATTCAGTGCGGATTGGATGACAGGCACCCTAGGCACCCAGGATCGGCTTCAGTTTCACGTGTATCTCTTAAGGCGGCAGAGAAAATCCACCTGATATGCGCTCCACACAATTGAATAGAGACGCCATTGATTTTCTATGGGAATTGCAGAAATGACTTCTAAGCCTCAAAATAATGACTTTTTTTCCTAAGGTGGTAGGAATGAAACTCAGTGTGGGCTGGATGGGGTCCCCCCTGGGCACCGCAGACCTAAGCTTGTTTAACTCCTACCTCTTAAAGGGACCGAGAAAAAATGACCTTTTCTGCACTCCAATGTAAGTCAATGGGGCGATTTTTTGGCTATGTGCTAGAAATGAAATTCAGTGCGGATTGGATGACAGGCACCCTAGGCACCCAGGATCGGCTTTAGTTTCACGTGTATCTCTTAAGCCGGCAGAGAAAACCCACCTGATATGCGCTCCACACAATTGAATAGAGACGCCATTGATTTTCTATGGGAATTGCAGAAATGACTTCTAAGCCTCAAAATAATGACTTTGTTTCCTAAGGTGGTAGGAATGAAACTCAGTGTGGGCTGGATGGGGTCCCCCCTGGGCACCGCAGACCTAAGCTTGTTTAACTCCTACCTCTTAAAGGGACCGAGAAAAAATGACCTTTTCTGCACTCCAATGTAAGTCAATGGGGCGATTTTTTGGCTATGTGCTAGAAATGAAATTCAGTGCGGATTGGATGACAGGCACCCTAGGCACCCAGGATCGGCTTTAGTTTCACGTGTATCTCTTAAGCCGGCAGAGAAAATCCACCTGATATGCGCTCCACACAATTGAATTAGAGACGCCGTTGATTTTCTATGGGAATTGCAGAAATGACTTCTAAGCCTCAAAATAATGACTTTTTTTCCTAAGGTGGTAGGAATGAAACTCAGTGCGGGCTGGATGGGGTCCCCCCTGGGCACCGCAGACCTAAGCTTGTTTAACTCCTACCTCTTAAAGGGACCGAGAAAAAATGACCTTTTCTGCACTCCAATGTAAGTCAATGGGGCGATTTTTTGGCTATGTGCTAGAAATGAAATTCAGTGCGGATTGGATGACAGGCACCCTAGGCACCCAGGATCGGCTTTAGTTTCACGTGTATCTCTTAAGCCGGCAGAGAAAATCCACCTGATATGCGCTCCACACAATTGAATTAGAGACGCCAGTTGATTTTCTATGGGAATTGCAGAAATGACTTCTAAGCCTCAAAATAATGACTTTTTTTCCTAAGGTGGTAGGAATGAAACTCAGTGTGGGCTGGATGGGGTCCCCCCTGGGCACCGCAGACCTAAGCTTGTTTAACTCCTACCTCTTAAAGGGACCGAGAAAAAATGACCTTTTCTGCACTCCAATGTAAGTCAATGGGGCGATTTTTTGGCTATGTGCTAGAAATGAAATTCAGTGCGGATTGGATGACAGGCACCCTAGGCACCCAGGATCGGCTTTAGTTTCACGTGTATCTCTTAAGCCGGCAGAGAAAATCCACCTGATATGCGCTCCACACAATTGAATAGAGACGCCATTGATTTTCTATGGGAATTGCAGAAATGACTTCTAAGCCTCAAAATAATGACTTTTTTTCCTAAGGTGGTAGGAATGAAACTCAGTGTGGGCTGGATGGGGTCCCCCCTGGGCACCGCAGACCTAAGCTTGTTTAACTCCTACCTCTTAAAGGGACCGAGAAAAAATGACCTTTTCTGCACTCCAATGTAAGTCAATGGGGCGATTTTTTGGCTATGTGCTAGAAATGATATTCAGTGCGGATTGGATGACAGGCACCCTAGGCACCCAGGATCGGCTTTAGTTTCACGTGTATCTCTTAAGCCGGCAGAGAAAATCCACCTGATATGCGCTCCACACAATTGAATAGAGACGCCAGTTGATTTTCTATGGGAATTGCAGAAATGACTTCTAAGCCTCAAAATAATGACTTTTTTTCCTAAGGTGGTAGGAATGAAACTCAGTGCGGGCTGGATGGGGTCCCCCCTGGGCACCGCAGACCTAAGCTTGTTTAACTCCTACCTCTTAAAGGGACCGAGAAAAAATGACCTTTTCTGCACTCCAATGTAAGTCAATGGGGCGATTTTTTGGCTATGTGCTAGAAATGAAATTCAGTGCGGATTGGATGACAGGCACCCTAGGCACCCAGGATCGGCTTTAGTTTCACGTGTATCTCTTAAGCCGGCAGAGAAAACCCACCTGATATGCGCTCCACACAATTGAATAGAGACGCCGTTGATTTTCTATGGGAATTGCAGAAATGACTTCTAAGCCTCAAAATAATGACTTTTTTTCCTAAGGTGGTAGGAATGAAACTCAGTGCGGGCTGGATGGGGTCCCCCCTGGGCACCGCAGACTCTAAGCTTGTTTAACTCCTACCTCTTAAAGGGACCGAGAAAAAATGACCTTTTCTGCACTCCAATGTAAGTCAATGGGGCGATTTTTTGGCTATGTGCTAGAAATGAAATTCAGTGCGGATTGGATGACAGGCACCCTAGGCACCCAGGATCGGCTTTAGTTTCACGTGTATCTCTTAAGCCGGCAGAGAAAATCCACCTGATATGCGCTCCACACAATTGAATAGAGACGCCGTTGATTTTCTATGGGAATTGCAGAAATGACTTCTAAGCCTCAAAATAATGACTTTTTTTCCTAAGGTGGTAGGAATGAAACTCAGTGCGGGCTGGATGGGGTCCCCCCTGGGCACCGCAGACCTAAGCTTGTTTAACTCCTACCTCTTAAAGGGACCGAGAAAAAATGACCTTTTCTGCACTCCAATGTAAGTCAATGGGGCGATTTTTTGGCTATGTGCTAGAAATGAAATTCAGTGCGGATTGGATGACAGGCACCCTAGGCACCCAGGATCGGCTTTAGTTTCACGTGTATCTCTTAAGCCGGCAGAGAAAATCCCACCTGATATGCGCTCCACACAATTGAATTAGAGACGCCAGTTGATTTTCTATGGGAATTGCAGAAATGACTTCTAAGCCTCAAAATAATGACTTTTTTTCCTAAGGTGGTAGGAATGAAACTCAGTGTGGGCTGGATGGGGTCCCCCCTGGGCACCGCAGACCTAAGCTTGTTTAACTCCTACCTCTTAAAGGGACCGAGAAAAAATGACCTTTTCTGCACTCCAATGTAAGTCAATGGGGCGATTTTTTTGGCTATGTGCTAGAAATGAAATTCAGTGCGGATTGGATGACAGGCACCCTAGGCACCCAGGATCGGCTTTAGTTTCACGTGTATCTCTTAAGCCGGCAGAGAAAATCCACCTGATATGCGCTCCACACAATTGAATAGAGACGCCATTGATTTTCTATGGGAATTGCAGAAATGACTTCTAAGCCTCAAAATAATGACTTTTTTTCCTAAGGTGGTAGGAATGAAACTCAGTGTGGGCTGGATGGGGTCCCCCCTGGGCACCGCAGACCTAAGCTTGTTTAACTCCTACCTCTTAAAGGGACCGAGAAAAAATGACCTTTTCTGCACTCCAATGTAAGTCAATGGGGCGATTTTTTGGCTATGTGCTAGAAATGAAATTCAGTGCGGATTGGATGACAGGCACCCTAGGCACCCAGGATCGGCTTTAGTTTCACGTGTATCTCTTAAGCCGGCAGAGAAAATCCACCTGATATGCGCTCCACACAATTGAATAGAGACGCCATTGATTTTCTATGGGAATTGCAGAAATGACTTCTAAGCCTCAAAATAATGACTTTTTTTCCTAAGGTGGTAGGAATGAAACTCAGTGCGGGCTGGATGGGGTCCCCCCTGGGCACCGCAGACCTAAGCTTGTTTAACTCCTACCTCTTAAAGGGACCGAGAAAAAATGACCTTTTCTGCACTCCAATGTAAGTCAATGGGGCGATTTTTTGGCTATGTGCTAGAAATGAAATTCAGTGCGGATTGGATGACAGGCACCCTAGGCACCCAGGATCGGCTTTAGTTTCACGTGTATCTCTTAAGCCGGCAGAGAAAATCCCACCTGATATGCGCTCCACACAATTGAATAGAGACGCCATTGATTTTCTATGGGAATTGCAGAAATGACTTCTAAGCCTCAAAATAATGACTTTTTTTCCTAAGGTGGTAGGAATGAAACTCAGTGCGGGCTGGATGGGGTCCCCCCTGGGCACCGCAGACCTAAGCTTGTTTAACTCCTACCTCTTAAAGGGACCGAGAAAAAATGACCTTTTCTGCACTCCAATGTAAGTCAATGGGGCGATTTTTTGGCTATGTGCTAGAAATGAAATTCAGTGCGGATTGGATGACAGGCACCCTAGGCACCCAGGATCGGCTTTAGTTTCACGTGTATCTCTTAAGCCGGCAGAGAAAATCCACCTGATATGCGCTCCACACAATTGAATAGAGACGCCATTGATTTTCTATGGGAATTGCAGAAATGACTTCTAAGCCTCAAAATAATGACTTTTTTTCCTAAGGTGGTAGGAATGAAACTCAGTGCTGGGCTGGATGGGGTCCCCCCTGGGCACCGCAGACCTAAGCTTGTTTAACTCCTACCTCTTAAAGGGACCGAGAAAAAATGACCTTTTCTGCACTCCAATGTAAGTCAATGGGGCGATTTTTTGGCTATGTGCTAGAAATGAAATTCAGTGCGGATTGGATGACAGGCACCCTAGGCACCCAGGATCGGCTTTAGTTTCACGTGTATCTCTTAAGCCGGCAGAGAAAACCCACCTGATATGCGCTCCACACAATTGAATAGAGACGCCGTTGATTTTCTATGGGAATTGCAGAAATGACTTCTAAGCCTCAAAATAATGACTTTTTTTCCTAAGGTGGTAGGAATGAAACTCAGTGCGGGCTGGATGGGGTCCCCCCTGGGCACCGCAGACCTAAGCTTGTTTAACTCCTACCTCTTAAAGGGACCGAGAAAAAATGACCTTTTCTGCACTCCAATGTAAGTCAATGGGGCGATTTTTTGGCTATGTGCTAGAAATGAAATTCAGTGCGGATTGGATGACAGGCACCCTAGGCACCCAGGATCGGCTTTAGTTTCACGTGTATCTCTTAAGCCGGCAGAGAAAACCCACCTGATATGCGCTCCACACAATTGAATTAGAGACGCCGTTGATTTTCTATGGGAATTGCAGAAATGACTTCTAAGCCTCAAAATAATGACTTTTTTTCCTAAGGTGGTAGGAATGAAACTCAGTGCGGGCTGGATGGGGTCCCCCCTGGGCACCGCAGACCTAAGCTTGTTTAACTCCTACCTCTTAAAGGGACCGAGAAAAAATGACCTTTTCTGCACTCCAATGTAAGTCAATGGGGCGATTTTTTGGCTATGTGCTAGAAATGAAATTCAGTGCGGATTGGATGACAGGCACCCTAGGCACCCAGGATCGGCTTTAGTTTCACGTGTATCTCTTAAGCCGGCAGAGAAAACCCACCTGATATGCGCTCCACACAATTGAATAGAGACGCCAGTTGATTTTCTATGGGAATTGCAGAAATGACTTCTAAGCCTCAAAATAATGACTTTTTTTCCTAAGGTGGTAGGAATGAAACTCAGTGTGGGCTGGATGGGGTCCCCCCTGGGCACCGCAGACCTAAGCTTGTTTAACTCCTACCTCTTAAAGGGACCGAGAAAAAATGACCTTTTCTGCACTCCAATGTAAGTCAATGGGGCGATTTTTTGGCTATGTGCTAGAAATGAAATTCAGTGCGGATTGGATGACAGGCACCCTAGGCACCCAGGATCGGCTTTAGTTTCACGTGTATCTCTTAAGCCGGCAGAGAAAATCCCACCTGATATGCGCTCCACACAATTGAATAGAGACGCCAGTTGATTTTCTATGGGAATTGCAGAAATGACTTCTAAGCCTCAAAATAATGACTTTTTTTTCCTAAGGTGGTAGGAATGAAACTCAGTGTGGGCTGGATGGGGTCCCCCCTGGGCACCGCAGACCTAAGCTTGTTTAACTCCTACCTCTTAAAGGGACCGAGAAAAAATGACCTTTTCTGCACTCCAATGTAAGTCAATGGGGCGATTTTTTGGCTATGTGCTAGAAATGAAATTCAGTGCGGATTGGATGACAGGCACCCTAGGCACCCAGGATCGGCTTTAGTTTCACGTGTATCTCTTAAGCCGGCAGAGAAAATCCACCTGATATGCGCTCCACACAATTGAATAGAGACGCCATTGATTTTCTATGGGAATTGCAGAAATGACTTCTAAGCCTCAAAATAATGACTTTTTTTTCCTAAGGTGGTAGGAATGAAACTCAGTGCTGGGCTGGATGGGGTCCCCCCTGGGCACCGCAGACCTAAGCTTGTTTAACTCCTACCTCTTAAAGGGACCGAGAAAAAATGACCTTTTCTGCACTCCAATGTAAGTCAATGGGGCGATTTTTTGGCTATGTGCTAGAAATGAAATTCAGTGCGGATTGGATGACAGGCACCCTAGGCACCCAGGATCGGCTTTAGTTTCACGTGTATCTCTTAAGCCGGCAGAGAAAATCCCACCTGATATGCGCTCCACACAATTGAATAGAGACGCCAGTTGATTTTCTATGGGAATTGCAGAAATGACTTCTAAGCCTCAAAATAATGACTTTTTTTCCTAAGGTGGTAGGAATGAAACTCAGTGTGGGCTGGATGGGGTCCCCCCTGGGCACCGCAGACCTAAGCTTGTTTAACTCCTACCTCTTAAAGGGACCGAGAAAAAATGACCTTTTCTGCACTCCAATGTAAGTCAATGGGGCGATTTTTTGGCTATGTGCTAGAAATGAAATTCAGTGCGGATTGGATGACAGGCACCCTAGGCACCCAGGATCGGCTTTAGTTTCACGTGTATCTCTTAAGCCGGCAGAGAAAACCCACCTAATATGCGCTCCACACAATTGAATAGAGACGCCATTGATTTTCTATGGGAATTGCAGAAATGACTTCTAAGCCTGAAAATAATGACTTTTTTTTCCTAAGGTGGTAGGAATGAAACTCAGTGCTGGGCTGGATGGGGTCCCCCCTGGGCACCGCAGACCTAAGCTTGTTTAACTCCTACCTCTTAAAGGGACCGAGAAAAAATGACCTTTTCTGCACTCCAATGTAAGTCAATGGGGCGATTTTTTGGCTATGTGCTAGAAATGAAATTCAGTGCGGATTGGATGACAGGCACCCTAGGCACCCAGGATCGGCTTTAGTTTCACGTGTATCTCTTAAGCCGGCAGAGAAAATCCCACCTGATATGCGCTCCACACAATTGAATTAGAGACGCCGTTGATTTTCTATGGGAATTGCAGAAATGACTTCTAAGCCTCAAAATAATGACTTTTTTTCCTAAGGTGGTAGGAATGAAACTCAGTGCTGGGCTGGATGGGGTCCCCCCTGGGCACCGCAGACCTAAGCTTGTTTAACTCCTACCTCTTAAAGGGACCGAGAAAAAATGACCTTTTCTGCACTCCAATGTAAGTCAATGGGGCGATTTTTTGGCTATGTGCTAGAAATGAAATTCAGTGCGGATTGGATGACAGGCACCCTAGGCACCCAGGATCGGCTTTAGTTTCACGTGTATCTCTTAAGCGGCAGAGAAAATCCACCTGATATGCGCTCCACACAATTGAATAGAGACGCCATTGATTTTCTATGGGAATTGCAGAAATGACTTCTAAGCCTCAAAATAATGACTTTTTTTCCTAAGGTGGTAGGAATGAAACTCAGTGTGGGCTGGATGGGGTCCCCCCTGGGCACCGCCTGACCTAAGCTTGTTTAACTCCTACCTCTTAAAGGGACCGAGAAAAATGATCTTTTCTGCACTCCAATGTAAGTCAATGGGGCGATTTTTTGGCTATGTGCTAGAAATGAAATTCAGTGCGGATTGGATGACAGGCACCCTAGGCACCCAGGATCGGCTTTAGTTTCACGTGTATCTCTTAAGCCGGCAGAGAAAATCCACCTGATATGCGCTCCACACAATTGAATAGAGACGCCATTGATTTTCTATGGGAATTGCAGAAATGACTTCTAAGCCTCAAAATAATGACTTTTTTTCCTAAGGTGGTAGGAATGAAACTCAGTGTGGGCTGGATGGGGTCCCCCCTGGGCACCGCAGACCTAAGCTTGTTTAACTCCTACCTCTTAAAGGGACCGAGAAAAAATGACCTTTTCTGCACTCCAATGTAAGTCAATGGGGCGATTTTTTGGCTATGTGCTAGAAATGAAATTCAGTGCGGATTGGATGACAGGCACCCTAGGCACCCAGGATCGGCTTTAGTTTCACGTGTATCTCTTAAGCCGGCAGAGAAAACCCACCTGATATGCGCTCCACACAATTGAATTAGAGACGCCGTTGATTTTCTATGGGAATTGCAGAAATGACTTCTAAGCCTCAAAATAATGACTTTTTTTCCTAAGGTGGTAGGAATGAAACTCAGTGTCGGCTGGATGGGGTCCCCCCTGGGCACCGCAGACCTAAGCTTGTTTAACTCCTACCTCTTAAAGGGACCGAGAAAAAATGACCTTTTCTGCACTCCAATGTAAGTCAATGGGGCGATTTTTTGGCTATGTGCTAGAAATGAAATGCAGTGCGGATTGGATGACAGGCACCCTAGGCACCCAGGATCGGCTTTAGTTTCACGTGTATCTCTTAAGCCGGCAGAGAAAAATCCACCTGATATGCGCTCCACACAATTGAATAGAGACGCCAGTTGATTTTCTATGGGAATTGCAGAAATGACTTCTAAGCCTCAAAATAATGACTTTTTTTCCTAAGGTGGTAGGAATGAAACTCAGTGTGGGCTGGATGGGGTCCCCCCTGGGCACCGCAGACCTAAGCTTGTTTAACTCCTACCTCTTAAAGGGACCGAGAAAAAATGACCTTTTCTGCACTCCAATGTAAGTCAATGGGGCGATTTTTTGGCTATGTGCTAGAAATGAAATTCAGTGCGGATTGGATGACAGGCACCCTAGGCACCCAGGATCGGCTTTAGTTTCACGTGTATCTCTTAAGCCGGCAGAGAAAACCCACCTGATATGCGCTCCACACAATTGAATAGAGACGCCGTTGATTTTCTATGGGAATTGCAGAAATGACTTCTAAGCCTCAAAATAATGACTTTTTTTCCTAAGGTGGTAGGAATGAAACTCAGTGCTGGGCTGGATGGGGTCCCCCCTGGGCACCGCAGACCTAAGCTTGTTTAACTCCTACCTCTTAAAGGGACCGAGAAAAAATGACCTTTTCTGCACTCCAATGTAAGTCAATGGGGCGATTTTTTGGCTATGTGCTAGAAATGAATTCAGTGCGGATTGGATGACAGGCACCCTAGGCACCCGGATCGGCTTTAGTTTCACGTGTATCTCTTAAGCCGGCAGAGAAAACCCACCTGATATGCGCTCCACACAATTGAATAGAGACGCCCGTTGATTTTCTATGGGAATTGCAGAAATGACTTCTAAGCCTCAAAATAATGACTTTTTTTCCTAAGGTGGTAGGAATGAAACTCAGTGTGGGCTGGATGGGGTCCCCCATGGGCACCGCAGACCTAAGCTTGTTTAACTCCTACCTCTTAAAGGGACCGAGAAAAAATGACCTTTTCTGCACTCCAATGTAAGTCAATGGGGCGATTTTTGGCTATGTGCTAGAAATGAAATTCAGTGCGGATTGGATGACAGGCACCCTAGGCACCCAGGATCGGCTTTAGTTTCACGTGTATCTCTTAAACGGCAGAGAAAATCCACCTGATATGCGCTCCACACAATTGAATAGAGAACGCCAGTTGATTTTCTATGGGAATTGCAGAAATGATCTTCTAAGCCTCAAAATAATGACTTTTTTTTCCTAAGGTGGTAGGAATGAAACTCAGTGTGGGCTGGATGGGGTCCCCCCCTGGGCACCGCAGACCTAAGCTTGTTTAACTCCTACCTCTTAAAGGGACCGAGAAAAAATGACCTTTTCTGCACTCCAATGTAAGTCAATGGGGCGATTTTTTGGCTATGTGCTAGGAAATGAAATTCAGTGCGGATTGGATGACAGGCACCCTAGGCACCCAGGATCGGCTTTAGTTTCACGTGTATCTCTTAAGCCGGCAGAGAAAATCCACCTGATATGCGCTCCACACAATTGAATAGAGACGCCATTGATTTTCTATGGGAATTGCAGAAATGACTTCTAAGCCTCAAAATAATGACTTTTTTTCCTAAGGTGGTAGGAATGAAACTCAGTGCTGGGCTGGATGGGGTCCCCCCTGGGCACCGCAGACCTAAGCTTGTTTAACTCCTACCTCTTAAAGGGACCGAGAAAAAAATGACCTTTTCTGCACTCCAATGTAAGTCAATGGGGCGATTTTTTGGCTATGTGCTAGAAATGAAATTCAGTGCGGATTGGATGACAGGCACCCTAGGCACCCAGGATCGGCTTAGTTTCACGTGTATTCTCTTAAGCCAGGCAGAGAAAATCCACCTGATATGCGCTCCACACAATTGAATTAGAGACGCCGTTGATTTTCTATGGGAATTGCAGAAATGACTTCTAAGCCTCAAAATAATGACTTTTTTTCCTAGGTGGTAGGAAATAAACTCAGTTGTGGGCTGGATGGGGTCCCCCCTGGGCACCGCAGACCTAAGCTTGTTTAACTCCTACCTCTTAAAGGGACCGAGAAAAAATGACCTTTTCTGCCACTCCAATGTAAGGTCAATGGGGCGATTTTTTGGCTATGTGCTAGAAATGAAATTCAGTGCGGATTGATGACAGGCACCCTAGGCACCCAGGATCGGCTTTAGTTTCACGTGTATCTCTTAAGCCGGCAGAGAAAACCCACCTGATATGCGCTCCACACAATTGAATAGAGACGCCATTGACTTATCTATGGGAATTGCAGAAATGACTTCTAAGCCTCAAAATAATGACTTTTTTTCCTAAGGTGGTAGGAATGAAACTCAGTGTGGGGCTGGTTTGGGGTCCCCCCTGGGCACCGCAGACCTAAGCTTGTTTAACTCCTACCTCTTAAAGGGACCGAGAAAAAATGACCTTTTCTGCACTCCAATGTAAGTCAATGGGGCGATTTTTTGGCTATGTGCTAGAAATGAAATTCAGTGCGGATTGGATGACAGGCACCCTAGGCACCCAGGATCGGCTTTAGTTTCACGTGTATCTCTTAAGCCGGCAGAGAAAATCCACCTGATATGCGCTCCACACAATTGAATTAGAGACGCCTTTGATTTGATATGGGAATTGCAGAAATGTCTTCTAAGCCTCAAAATAATGGACTTTTTTTTCCTAAGGTGGTAGGGAATGAAACTCAGTGTGGGCTGGATGGGGTTCCCCCCTGGGCACCGCAGACCTAAGCTTGTTTAACTCCTACCCTCTTAAAGGGACCGAGAAAAAATGACCTTTTCTGCACTCCAATGTAAGTCAATGGGGCGATTTTTTGGCTATGTGCTAGAAATGAAATTGAGTGCGGATTGGATGACAGGCACCCTAGGCACCCAGGATCGGCTTTAGTTTCACGTGTATCTCTTAAGCCGGCAGAGAAAACCACCTGATATGCGCTCCACACAATTGAATTAGAGACGCCAGTGCATTTTCTATGGGAATTGCAGAAATGTACTTCTAAGCCTCAAATAATGACTTTTTTTTCCTAAGGTGGTAGGAATGAAACTCAGTGCGGGCTGGATGGGGTCCCCCCTGGGTACCGCAGACCTAAGCTTGTTTAACTCCTACCTCTTAAAGGGACCGAGAAAAAATGACCTTTTCTGCACTCCAATGTAAGTCAATGGGGCGATTTTTCTGGCTATGTGCTAGAAATGAAATTCAGTGCGATTGGATGACAGGCACCCTAGCAACCCAGGATCGCTTTAGTTTCATGTGTATCTCTTAAGCCC